>NW_024540382.1:0-149131 GCF_016647625.1 Suillus subalutaceus | reverse complement strand
GCAGCAACTTCGACGATACGAGGACCACGAGAGAGATGGTCCGCCTTGGCGTTGCTGGAGTTCGGTCGCATCATTGGTATTCCGGTGAGAGCGGTGGAAAGGCGACCAAAGGCGACCAAAGAGCGCACTCGCACTCCCCAAAGAGGGTGCGAGAGGGCGGGGACGGCGGGAAGAGGAACGGTGATAGTTACCGTACTTCCTGGAGGACTGAGATCAAGAGGTCAGAACAGGACCAATTAAAATGCTGACGACACACGTCATTGAAAAAGTCTGGCGAAAGGTCATCACCTTCTGCCTGCGTAGCATCCGCCTACATGGAAAACTAAGGTTATAACCACTGGGAAGGTCAGAAACAAATCACGTACGTCCATTAATGACTCTTGAGTTGCAACCTGCGAGCGGGAGATTATCATAGTTTTGACTGAAGAAACATGAACTTTACATCAGAAAGGTTGGAGGAGGTCTTCAAGGCTTGCATCTTTGAGAATGGCGCAAATGTCCATGTGTACGCGTTTTTGTTTTCGCAACCAGTGACTAACAGCTTTCCATCAGCGGAAAAGGCTGCACACCACAATGCATCTTCGTTGTTGAAAGAGCGGTCCAATTGGGAGGTCGGTGTCTAGATTCCATAGACGCGCCGTGTTGCCATATGATGCACTTGCAAGGAGGCGGTTGTTCTGAGACAAGGTGATGGCGTTGATATGGGTTGTGTGACCCTCCAGGATAGCGACCTCCTCCCAAGTGGTTGTGTTGAATATCCTAATCGGGCCATATGAACCGGAGATAAGTTTCTTTCCGTCCGACGTCCATGCCAAGCTCCAAACAGGATGATTGTGTTTGAGCGTGCTCAACAGTTCAACTGGCTTGGTGTTCCAGATTTTGACTGCATCCTCGTTGCGTCCGCCCATTGCGATTTTTGTTGCATCGGGTGAGTATATCACCGTGTTCACCCACTGGTGCCCGGTTTCGATCGTCAGGACAGTTTCGCCGCTCATGACATCCCAGACTCTTGCCGTTCCATCCCAGGATCCGCTCGTAACTCGACTACCATCTGCACTCCAGCACAATGCACCCACAAGATCGGTATGTCCTGTCCATTTCGCGATGACCTCCCTCGTCTCGACGTTCCACAACCTCACTTTTCCGTCATCGCATCCACTTGCAACTGTATACCATTTGGAGACAATGCCATGGACCGCACTCCTGCCTCATCCTCCTCGTCTTGCCAGTCCTCTCCTATCTGTGTACCACTCTCTAAGTCCCATAGTCGGAGTGAGCCATCCGTCGAACATGTGATGATGTGACATCCACCGTGCAGATGCACAACATCATTTACCCAGTTGGAGTGACCTTGCATTTTCTGACGTGGCGTGATTGCTGGCGTTTCACTGGTGAAGGAAGACATGACCGGTGCTCGGTATCTCAACTACAGCAGATTGGGGACTATGTATGCGAGAGAGGCGGGATCCGGGAACAGCAATAATTGCTGGTGAGTTTAGGAACCTGTCTTTTTCATCTCAGCTCTTGTCAGAGCACACAAGCCATTGCTAACAGGATTCATCCCTTACCTAGAAGCTAACTTCGGGACTGTTATGGAGGAGGTGCTGCGCCGTTATTTGAGAAATTAGAATGTGCAAGAGATTTTTATGTGGGTTGCTGGTAAGCATGTCGTCAGTTGTATCCTGCAAAAAGCCCAGAATGTCACTTACGAGTGACACCGTTTAGACGAACCCTCAATCACCAGCGATCACTGAGAGGTGTGTGGTTGGTAGTTGAGGAAGTTGGGCATCCGTTCATTCAAGCATCTTTCAAGGTGCGTCCCATGCGTCATCCTCGTGTTCACTTCACAACTTAATGCTGTGTAGATCAAGCGCTCAGGTCTGACCGGTGCTATGTCCATCTTCCTATACGTCAGAACTACGTTTGATAGTTATAGCCAACATTCGACGCGGTGTTGCACTCCCACCCATTGCACGTTTCATCCAGACTACCCCTGAACTTGATGTCATCAACTCTTCCAACACGTTTGCAGGTTATGGAACAGCGCCTATTTCTAGGGTGGACTTTCGTTTTCCAAGGAGGTACCCGTTGGCATCGAACAGTCGATAGGATGTATCATGGGTGTTACCACTATACTCTCGTCTCAAATATCAGACGTCTACATCCTCAGATTTCGTATCGCACGACCTGAGTGTCGACACGGTCTTTGAGGGACGTCAATGTGATCCATCGAATCTACCATCGTATCAACTAGAACTTATCTTGCGGAAATGGTCTCCTATAGACGGGAGCCGCGAGTTCAGGTGTTTCGTTTGCGAAGGTTCAATCCTTGCTCAAGTAAGACGATGACGACGACGCTTGTACCATGCAGGCAACACGAATTCCTACAGCTTCATGAAGGAGCCAAAAACACAAGTACGCTTCAGCATTTTTGGAAGGAAAAGACCAAGTCCAAATAGAAACACGACTGTATTTATGTATCGCACTGTCTGTCGTGATTCCTACGCTCATCTCACGTATGAAGACATTTTTGATGCGTTGATGACGTGTGATCTGCTCGGGGACACGTCCTCGACCTCGACCCATATGCATCCTGAACCGACTCCCTCCCATTCACCTACTAAGAGCTCTTAGCAGTCTTCACGCGGGGATTTAGTTCACCGTACTGCAGTGTTATTTTTTTTATCAGCGTTTATTGTCCGTTGGGGCGACGCCCTATGGTAGACAAAACATACAAGTATTTACTTATGAAGCTCTGTGTTTCTATGGCTCGTTTGGTGTGCGTTCATTAGTCCAGGCAAAATGTGAGGATGGGTAAGGCCAGCTAAAGGCGACAGGGTTAGGATTGTGTGCATTCATTCTTCTCGTCGTCTGCATGTGGCGTGACGTCACCGAAATCTGTTCCATTTTGTGCGTGCTCTCTTGCTACATTGGGCGAGTATGAAGTGATGGAAGGTTTCCTCGCGTCGGTGACATTGCTGGCACGTGGGGCTGGGTACTTTCGTGATGGAGTGCAGGTGCTTGTTCAGTGGCGTGCAGTGTTAATGATGGGAGGGAGATATACTGCACAAAAGGACGAAACGAACTCGCAATGTAAGAAGTCGTGGCTGCGTGGTTGCTGTTCTTGGCATGACAGTACTCGTAGCAGGAGCAGGAGGTGTCGTGGACATCGATGTAGCAGTAGACCGAGTTTGGAATGATGACGCCTGGACATGAGCTTGTCCTGGTGATTGGCCTTGTTGCTGCTGTGTTTATTTTGCAGGTAGAGGAGAGCACAGCAGAGAAAAGTATGGCATGGTCCGCCATTGGATGGGTCCTGACTGCGCAGGTATTGCACCTGTATGGTAGTACCTCTGGCATCAGGCTGAGTGTGTGAACGTTCTCGTTCCGGCCGCGGAGTAACAGCCAGTAACTGCAGAAAAATCACTGACCCACGTTGATCAGAAACGCACGCGAAGAAAGCCATACCTTTTTGTTACGTTCCAGTGCAACTACTCTAACAACATGAGGACCATGAGGAGAAAAAATACTTCGCCTTGGCTGTCACCGGAGCTCGGTTGCTTCATTGGTGTTAGGGTGAGAGCGGCCGAGGACAATTGGACTCGGACCCTCCGAAGAAGGTGTGTAAGCACAGTATGCGGCATCACTTCTGGTGTTCTTCCGAGGCATGTTGCATAATCAATGGCAGTTGACGGTTTAGAATGGTCGTGATGTGCCAGGATGTTGGCTAAAACAGTCGACCCTCCTACTGCCGCTCACCCAGAAAGGAACTTCGCTTCTGGGTACATCCTGCTGATCGGCCATGTGCGGGTAGGTCGACCGGTTGGTGCTGGTCAGCTGCCAGCTCTCCCCCAACATGTGTTTAAAACCCTTATCAACTTGCCGTAACCTTTTAAAAGCAAGAATCAGATCGAGCAGGTCCCTTTTGGTATTAGCCTCTCGGACTCTTCCGTTCGTTCATGTCAGAGCTTCCTGCTAAACTCCCCTACCTGTTGTTCTACAGTCTACATGGCAGATGAGCCGACCGTCGCGACTCGTAGCTATCACCCAATATAGAGCACTCTCCACCGAGTATCAAAGGATAATTTGTTATCTATATTACCACATCCAGTCAGTCACATCCATCGAACACAATTCTCGTATCATATTCTGGTCAGTGAAACAATTGCTCTCCGAACTACGGTTCTAACTCACATGCATTCTCGTAGAAGGAGAAGGTCAGTGGTGCGATGCTGTTCCATCAGCTTTCCTCCATCCTCAGGATGTTCAGCGTCCTAGGTATCTAAGGCCGTCATGTGGCTGTTATATCAACATACCCCCATGTATCCTCTATATGAGAACTCACACCATGTAAAATAGAAACACTGAGTAAGACTCAGCTGGCTATTACACATAGTGTGAATACTCGGAATTTTGTATCACCCTTTCTCGCCTGGTGAAGACGTGCAAGAACACGATGCATACTTTATTACCGCAGTCATGGTATCTGCGATAACTCGTAGAGGTTTTTACTGCCTGCTTCGTCTACGCCAATATCATGCGACACATTAAATTTTTTTTGCGAGAATCATGGCTCACAAACCTGGTGTTCGATCGGCATTGATCAGTGAGTGTCTGGTTTGGAATTGAAGAAGTTCATGTTCGTAAGGAACATTGTCCACGTGTTGTAGCGTTAATGACCAACGATATGCGATGGAAATACACAGCGAAGAAAAAGCACGAAACGGGTCCGTAATGGAGGGGGTCGTGACTATTCAGTTGCTGCACCTGGCGTGGAACTAGTAGCGCAATGATGACGCCTGGGTCGGTACTCGGCCTTGGGATAGGCTTGCTGGTGCTGCTGTGTTGGTTTCGCCGGTGGATGAGAAGTACAAGAAAAAGTACGACATGAGGGATGGGTTGTGACTGCGCAGGTGTTGCACCTGGTATGGTAGTACTAGCAGGCTGAGTGTGTGAACGTTCTTGTTCCGGCCGCGAAGCAACAGCCAATGCAGGGGCATCATTGATGATCGGAACGTACACGAGAAAAACATACCTATTTTGTCTCGAGCTGCAGTTACTCCAACAACATGAGGACCATGAGGTGAAAAGATACTTCGCCTTGGGCGCAACTGGAGTTCGGTTGCCTGGTTGGTGTTGGAGTGAGTGACAAAAAAGCGACGAAAGGCGACCGAGGAAGGCAACTGGACGCCCCGAAGGTGTGCGAGCACCGCGATGGTGATGTTCAGAGGAATGGTGATGAATAGCGTGCGTAAGCTAAGGACTGGGTACAGAGGTGAGAACAAGAGACATTCAAAATGCTGATGACTCACATAGACACTGTCTCGCGCGCCATCGAAGAAGCCCGGTGGTAGTCAATGGGCTTCCCTGAGCTTGGCTGGATGTTGCGCTATACGATCACTCTAGCATATTGATGTTGAAAGGATCGAAAAGTTTAAGAAACATGTCACGTACATTTATCATTTCATGAGCTCTGGAACCTCGGACAGTAAGCCTTCAAGCTTCAAGCCCAGCTTCTGTTGGGATGGCATGAATGTCCCAACAGGTGCAGGTTTTGGTCGCTGCAACCAATAGCACGACTTAGAAGTATAAAAAAAACGGCAAATACCGAGAACGGCTCAGTGACAGGACTTGTGCAATCACTGACACTACTACTAGTTGTCGCATGCTAGCATCGCCGTAATCGAGTCAAATGCCGAGTCATTTTGATCAATTGGTCAATTATGGTCATGAAAGGTTCTACAGTCACTGCTTTTCCAGCGCTTACGGCTCTCTGCTGCATTATCCTTCGGTATTGCGCAACTTGTTCTGTCGAGTATGTTTAACACAGAGAACCTCATCCTCCGCGGATTCCAAGACAATGATCTAGAGGGAATCCTTGCTCTGCGGAACGACCCCCCTCGTCCAACGCACTCAGACATTCTCAGCTATCGCGCCTCCACCATCCTCAAAGTACAAGGAGTATATGAAGACCTTTGCCGAGGGCTCAGCGCTCTGGTTTTCTTTGGTACACAAGGAGTCAGAGAATTTTATCGGTTTCTGTTGCATCAATTTATTGGAGGCGAAGAACCGGGACGCACGCTTGGGTATAACCATCGCCTCTGGGTTCTGGGGGAAGGGATATGGAACGGAAGCCACGCGCTTCACTGTAAACTATGCGTTCAAATATTTCGGATTGCAACGTATCTCTTTGGATGTTACGGAAGGTAATGCCAGAGCACGAGCGATTTATGCCAAATTGTGAGTGGCTAATAAATTTATGATGCGGGCACGTTTTATGACTTTTTTCCCCAGAGGTTTTAAGGTGGAGGGAAGGAAACGACGGGGGAATTGGGTAGATGGACATTGGGAGGATATTATCTATATGGGGGTTCTAGATGATGAATGGGCGGAGCTGTATCCTGACAGTTGCCAGCTGAGTACTGATTGAGACTAATACCAGAATTTGCTCGCACTTGTGAGATCTGCATCTTGCGACAGAGTCGTTAAATTCCGGTCAGACTCAATATTGGCTGTTCCCGACCATGAGGAAACAGAGGAATCGATTGGATTGAGAAAACCAGGAGGAGAGAAGCGGGATTCCGAGTCTTTTTAAGCTTTAAGAGATCCTTGCAATTGGTCGATATCGATGGGGCCAGGCCAATCGATCACACGGTAATGACGTCAGAGGCCTATCTAGAATCTCTTTAGACCGGCCCTGCTGGGCCTTGCCAGGGGCTATACTATATATGTCTTCGCCGTCGTGCGCCTAACGGGACAAGACATATGTGTATGTCATTGTATGACGTTGTTCCCGTATAAAAACCGTGACGGTATCTCTCAATTCACTGCCCCCTTTCTCCTGAGACTCGCAATCTAACCACAACCATGGACACTGCAGCCAAGCAACTCCAGGCTGAAGTCGGTCGACTTCAGCACGAGCTTCAAACCTTGAAAGCACAACATCATAGCGAAGACGATGAGCTTATCACCATCTCTGAGTACATTTTGAAGAGATTGGAACAGCTCAACGTGAAGGTATGCATCCCCTTCAGTCATGTTCATTGAACTCACCCACTTGTTGCCCACAGTCCATTTTTGGAGTACCTGGGGATTTCAACATGCGTATGGTTCCATTAATCATCGACAACTTTGTATACTGACGATCTTGTGTAGCTTTCCTGGTAAATTATTGCGCATATGAACAGCGCAGCTAGCACTGATGTTCCATACTTCAATCCTTAGGACTACATTGAAGACCATCCTACAATTGAATGGATTGGGACCTGGTAATCAGTTCATCATGTCGGCGACACTCTATCTTACACCATTATAGCAACGAGTTGAACGCAGCTTACGCAGCTGATGGATACGCCCGTGTCAAAGAACACAGCATAGGCGTGGTTGTGACAACGTATGTTTGGTAGTCGGTAAGCATTATCTACCAGTGACCTCAACGATTTACAGGTTCGGCGTTGGCGAATTGAGTGCTATCAACGGAGTTGCAGGCGGTGATTGTTACTCGTCGTTCTTGCGAGGGATAACTCACAGATCAATCAGCGTTCTCTGAAATGGTCCCTGTTCTTCATATCGTCGGAGTGCCTAGCACTACGCAGTTGAAGAATAAGCCCATGCTCCACCACACACTTGGCAATGGAAAGTATGTATTTCTCCTCTTTGTTGATCCAGTATCTTACATTCGTCAGATTCGATGTATACACGAAAGCTGCGGAAAATGTCACCATTGCACAGGCTATACTTATGAATAAAACACAAGCTGCAGCCGAAATTGATCGAATCCTCACGGTGTGCATTACTAATGTAAGTCCTGATTGACTGCCTCCATCCATTCAAGCAGTGAATGTCTCGCAGGCTCGCCCCGTTTACCTCACCATTCCGATGGACCTCACCTCCGAAAAAATCCCTGCGAAACGCTTGAAGGTCGAGCTTTCACGAGCCCCTCCTCCTAATGACCCCGACGTTGAGAGCTATGTTCTCGACGAGATCATGGAGCTCGTGGATGATGCTAAACAGGACATCGTTGTTCTTGTCGATGCTTGCGCTATTCGTCACGACTTGCGCCAGGAAGTCAACGACCTTCTCGTGAAAACACGGTTTCCTGTATACGCAGCACCCATGGGAAAGACGGCAGTGAGCGAGGAGCATGAACGATATGGCGGTGTGAGTTTTCATCCCTGTTTTTTTTGCTCAAGACCGTTCTGACGCTTCTGTAGATTTATATCGGTTCGGTCACGGATCCGTCCATCAAGGAGAGGGTCGAAAACGCAAACCTTATCCTCTCGATTGGCGCGTTGAAGTCAGATTTTAATACGGGAATGTTCACGTACCATATTCCTGCGACGCACACAATCGAGGTAATTTTCCATGACATGCCAGTTTTCGACGCTTAGGTGATTTTTGCAGCTTCACTCCGACCACACACTTGTTCGCCACGCAAAATTCCCGGGTATAGGAATGAAGTCGCTCCTCCCGAAGCTCACGGAGAGGCTGAGTAAATATCAGGAGGTTGCATCACGAATCCCTGTTCCGCATTATAGGCTAGATGTTCCAAAGGAAAGTGACGACAAGATTTCGCATGCCTATTTCTGGCCTCGGGTGGGCAAATTCTTCCGGAAGCAGGATATCATCGTTGCTGAGACGGGTGAGTCGAAACTCATCTATTGTCCTTCAAAATGTAGAGTGAACCATACTTCTAGGCACTTCAAACTTTGGAGTTTTGGACGTTCCAATGCCTGACGAGTCCGTTTTCGTCAGCCAAATCTTGTATGGAAGCATTGGATGGGCAACCGGTAAATATATTGAAGTTTCTCTACTGGACCTGTATCTGACGGAAATGACTGTAGCCAGCACACTTGGTGCAGCGCTCGCAGCCCGCGACAAACATCTTGGGCGCACCATATTATTCACTGGTGATGGTAGCATGTGCGTAGTCCATCCATTGTGCTTGAATTTTAGTTGAATATTTCATGTGGTAGGCAACTGACTGTGCAAGAGATTTCAACCATGACCCGTCACAAGTTGACGCCAACAATCTTCGTGCTGAATAATAAGGGCTACAACATCGAGAGGCACTTGCACGGCCTAAATAGGTGAGTGTTCACTAATAAGACAGACCACTTCATGACAACTCACGAATTATTGCAGGAAGTACAACGACATTGCGGACTGGTAGGATACGTGTCACTCTCTTGATTTGTGTTTTGCTCAAATATTCCCTCAGGAAATGGACTTCGCTCCTCACTACTCTCGGTGATATGGAGGGCAAGATGTCAAAGTCGTACACGGTCCGCAGCAAGTCAGAGCTCAACAAGCTTCTCGACGATGAAGAATTCGCCAGTGCGGGGAAGATACAGTTGGTCGAAGTTATCATGGACAAGTACGACACACCCCGTGCGTTGCAAGCAGCTGCGGACTTGACTGCGAAGATCGCGGCGGGGCAAGCACTCTGAATCATTATCAAAAGTCTTTTGTGTATTCAAACTGTATAATTACTGTAATATTACAATGAAAACGACTCCGCTTTGTGTCATTGATCATCGTATTGTGGCCAGAAACACGAGGAAAATGCGAACAGATTCTACACACTTGGTGGTTCGAACCGACACTGTGGGTGTTCCACTGTTCCTCACCCAGTTCGTACATTTCAACCTGACACGTGACTGACGCGTTCCAGGCAATTGGCGCGTCAACCACCAGCAACCATCTGTTCTAATCCGAATCAACCTATTATCCACAATCCGCATCAACCCACCGTCCACAATATTAGTATTGTACTGCTTCAATACCCACATTAGATTCTGCCATAAAACCGCCATTTTAATTTCACTGTTGGTCACTCGTCACTTCAACCCTGCTACCAATAGCACCTCCATAACTTAGGACCAGTGGTCAGCCGGTATAATGGCACACAACTCGGATACTATTCCTCGTAAAATGGGCAACTACTGGTTAGAAGACCGACTTGGGTCAGGCTATTCGGTACGTATTGCGCCCACTCAACACTATTCCTCACCTAAGCCATATCATCCCAGGCTCTATCTTCAAGGCATATCACATTCACGATGGCACTTTCGTTGCGCTCAAAGTACAAGACGTCGACCACGAGTGCCCAACAAATCGCTATGAGCAAGCCATCTATCCTCTACTGCAAGGAGGAGAGGGCATGCCTCGGTTATGGGCGAGCGGTATAGAGGGAAAGTGGCATTATCTGGTCATAAGTCTCCTCGGAAAGAGTCTGGAGAGTATCTACCGACAAAATCTGCAATGGGGGAACCCGAGGATGGATCTTCGCAGTGTATGCTCTATCGCGATCCAGGTGGTGAGTTTGCTCGCTGGTTTCAGATCGATAGCATAACCTTGACATCGATTGAATATGCAGATCGCACGCTTGCAGATCATGCACAACCGTGAAGTTCTGCATCGCGATATACAGCTTGGGAATTGTGCTATCGGATTGACACCTGAAAAAGAAACCATCTATATGATCGACTTTGGGTTTTCTAAACGCTATATCGATCCGCACACGCGGCGGCATATTCCAGACTCAAAGCAGAAGAGAGATTTCTTGGGCAACTACTGGTTTACGTCTGTTAACGTGCATTGTAAAGGCAAAGGTCAGTATTGTAGGTTTATTTATGTGTTACGGCTACTTATTAAAACTGCCGCAGTACCATCTAGGCGAGATGATCTCGAGGCCGCCGCACTGATGTTCATACATCTTCTTACGCCTGGAGGACTCTCGTGGACACGGAACGGTATACCGAAAACCGACTCAGCGCATGATCGCATCAAGCGAGCGAAAAAGAGTGCTCGCCCTGAAGACCTGTGCAAGGGAATACCTTCTGAGTTCGAAGAGTTCCTGCGGTATTGCAGACGGCTGAAGTTCTTGACTGTCCTGATTACGACCACTGGAAGGACGAGTTCCAGGCTCTCGCACAGGACAGTGGCTTCACCGATATTGAGCGCTTTATCTGGCCACCACCGCCAGTTCCCAAGGTACGAGGGTTTGTCAGTGCACCTGAGTTTGTGTTTATTCAATTTTGTTTCAGGCTCAACCTCAAGTCGCACGGCCTGCTCCTACACGGCCCACGATTGATGCAGATGAGATGGAGAACGTCCTGAATGACTTGGCTAAGCTCCAGCTCAACCCGCCTCGCCCAATACTTGGGGACCAAACTAATGTCCCTGCCGCTGCGCGAAAAGATGATGCCAAAAAGCCGAGCGAAATCATATCCGTAAGCGACAGCTCCGAGGACGATAGATTGAAGCCAAATGGCCAACCCCTTCCACCCCGCACTCCCGTACGAACGAAGAAAGCCAGTCAGCTGCAGAAACTCAAGCTTTCGGTCCTTGATTCAACGGATAACGCTGCTCTTGCAGTTGCCGTGGAAGAGTTCACGAAATTCCTGCAACTGGGCTCAAGGACGCTCACTAAAGAGGGTTTCGCCTTCCTGGATGCGCTGTACAAACAGCTTGCAGACCCTTCGATATTCGTACACCCGCTTCGGACTTTACGAAGTGCTAATCGAGAGGACGATCGAGCCCCCCAACCAGCGCACGTGAAGTTGGGCGTGGTTGCGAGGCTTCGTCGAGAAGTAGGAACTGCATCGAGTAATAGGGTGCTTGCGAATCTCGTGGCTGATTTTGGCGCTATTACCAACAAGAGTAGTGGCAGGACTATCACCAAGGATGGGTTTGCGTTTTTGGAGGGACTAGCTGCGAGGCTACAGGCGTTAAATTAGAGTGCTGGAAGGGAGTACTTGCGTTTACCAGGCCCCCTTCATTAGTGAGACTGGAGTGTTCTAGCGGATTGTTATGCCTCACACGCACGGCCTTGTTGCCTGAAATCTCACACTCATGTCTTGGATTTTGACAATATATATATATACATAGCAATTTGCTCCTGCCCCATATCGCAACATGTTAATATGATTTCCGACAACTCATGAATGAGGCTTATAAACGTTTGTAAATACTTACATCCTCACCGGCCTCACCATGAACAGCGTGCATGATTCATGCAATGAAACTTGTAGTGTGTTTTCCGACTGAGATGTAACTTAACCACGTGTGCCCTCGGTTATCACCGGAGCAATTCTTTTACCCCAATAAATAGACTCGAACACTCTACCTCGCTTGCTTTCCTTTGTCTCTTTCTCCCTTCCTTTTTCTCTATAGAGGCTTGGATTAGATAGGAGTCCGCTACGACGACTTTAATCATGTCAGACGGATCAGAGAAAGGCATCACGACCGTAAAACAGAATGTTTGCGTTATACCCGACCTCACAATCAAGGACCTGTTGAGCGCTATCCCGTAAGTCTGCACGCGTTTTTTCAATGCATCCCCGGGCCAGACACTTATTACTGTTGGTTTTTTTTCAGCGCTCGCTGCTTCAAGCGTTCAGCGTTGCGGTCGTCACTATATATGTAGGTTAATGCTTGCCCAAGATAGCTGGCTCTGACGCGTTTCATGATGATTAGTGTTTACGACCTAGTGGTGATCTCGGGTATCTACAAGACCGCAACTTATCTAGACACCCTCATCTCCCCCGAACACGTTTCCCTCCCTCATCCCTTGCTCTATCCCGCTGCACGCTTGTCTCTTTGGGCGGGGTACACCTTCTGGACGGGTCTCTTTGCCACTGGTCTTTGGGTCATTGCTCACGAGTGCGGCCACCAAGCATTTTCCGAGTCCAAGTTGATCAACAATAGTGTTGGCTGGGTCCTGCATTCCGCGTGCGGTCTCAAATTTTATTTCATTCAGTCACGTGATTGACAATACCTTAATTATTTAGGCTTGGTGTACCATACCATTCGTGGAGGATCACACATGCGAAACATCATGCTTCAACTGCTCATATGACTCAGGATCAGGTCTTTGTCCCCAAGACACGTTCGCAACTCGGCTTGCCCGCATTCGACCCGACAAAAGAGGATATTCTTGGTTCGAGTGTTTCGGACGAAGTGATGAAGGAGCTGAAGGAGGCGCTGGGCGACTCTCCTATTGGCGCAACGATTGGCGCTGCTACATATTTGGTTAGGCAAATTGGATGAGATCTACGTGATTGCGACTAACGGTGTTTTTAGCTTGGCGGCTGGCCTGCATACCTTATCCGCAATGCATCTGGTCAGAAGCGTTACCCCCAAAGGCACCAACCGTGAGTAATGATTCGTATTGAAAAGAAAATAATTTAACAATTTGGTTTTGTAGACTTCAACCCTGATGCTGTGATGTTCGCGCCTCACCAGCGCGAGTCAATCGTTCTGTCTGATATCGGTATCGTGCTATGGCTCGCTGGTATCACCGGCTCCATCTATACATATGGGTTCTGGACCGTGTTCCGTCTTTACCTGGTGCCTTACCTCTGGGTCAACCACTGGCTTGTCCTCATCACGTTCCTCCAACATACCGACCCGCTTCTCCCCCACTACCGTGCCTCTGAGTTCACTTTCCCCCGTGGTGCTCTGTCTACTTTGGACCGCAACCTCCTTGGTGGCTGTGGCTCGATTATGGGTTGGATCGGTGCTTATGCTACCCACGGTATCTCCGAGACTCACGTCCTTCATCACGTCTCCAGCAAGATCCCTCACTACAACGCCTGGGAAGCTTCTGATGCTCTTCGTAAGCGCCTTGAGCAAGCAGGTATTAAGCTTGAGGGTGCTCCGGGCGGGTGGGGAGAAGTCTACAGGGTTTTCAAGGAGTGCAAAGTCAGTATACTTTTCATTCTGTCTGGTATATATTCTGAGACATCGTTTAGTTTGTTGAGGATGAGGGTAACATTCTTTTCTACAAGAATTCCTCTGGTCTCGCTGCCACTCGCCCTGCGTTCACTGATGGTAGCGCCAGTGACTCTGGTATTGAGATTGACAAGATCTAAAAGCGTAACCATGCGTTATAGAGATACTTGTAGATGGCCCGCTGGGCTATTTCCTATATTATGGTCCATAACATAGATGGTGTCGCGTATTTGGGACGAGGGGGGTCTGGCGGATTATTATTAGAGTCCTACGATTACGATAATTCTAATGGACGACAAAATGAATGAATTCGCTGGCCACGCTCATGGAGGTTGAATGTTATTCTGCGGTAGATTTGAGAACATGTTGGTGTCTCGACCGCTACAGAACGCGAGAATTTCGATTGGCAACATGTTTAGTGGGTTGGTGGGTTGCGTGCTGCGACTGGGTGATGATACGAAGCTCAGGTTTGACAAAATCCGTTCGGGGTAAGATCTGATGATGGCCACGTCTATTAATCGTCATCATTCATGGACTGCTGAATCTCTTTCTTCCACAAATCTGAGAAGTCGTTGATGTCCCGACCGCTACTCAGCGCGAGGGCTTCGATTGGCAACATGTTGTGCTGGTGAGCTGGTGCGTTGCGCGATGCGACCGGATGTAAAGGTGAGTCAATGATACGGAGCTCGGGTACGCTCAGCCCACGTGTGAAGACCGACAAGAGCTCTTCGTACGTGAATAGGAGGGGATCCGTCCGGGGTGCGTATGGGTTGAAGTCTAGGACATGTCCCCGAGACAGATCACGCGTCATCAACACATCAAAGACGTCTTCATAAGAGTGGTGAGTGCACGAACTACGAAAAAGACAACGTGATACATACAATCTTGTTGCCCGTGCCATTTGGACTTGATCTTTTCTTCCCACAAACGCTGAAGCGTCTCTACGATCTTGTTTTGTGTTTGGGACTCGTTCATGAAGTCGTAGAAATTTGTATCGCGCTGTGATATCCCTGCACGAGCATCGTCGTGGCTTTCCAGAGTGAGAATTAGAAAACAGAACGTACCTATGAGACGGCCTTCACGGACGAAACACCTGAACTCGCGGCTCCTATCCATAGGATACCATTTCCGCAAGACAAGCTCGAGTTGATACGATGGTGGATTCGAGGGATCGTATTGACATCCCTCAAACACCGTGTCGATACTTAGATCGTGCGATATGAAGTCTGAGGATTTGAGTAGGATGTAGACATCTGATGGAGATGTGCATTTAAGAGGCGAGGATGGTGGTAGCACCCATGATGCATCCTGTCAACTGTTTGATGCGAACAAGGATGTATGTGCAATGGGCTGACCTTTGGTGAAGAAAAATTGAGCTTAGGGAAGACTGCGCCGTATTCTTTGATGACTTGTCTTATCCGCTCATCTAGATCAGGGAAGGAGAAGATTCGTCCGACTGCGGCGTCATCCTCGTCGTCGTCCTCATCTTCTTGATCCGAAGGAGAGCTTTCTGCGGGACTGACGGTGGGATGTGAGTACAACTGAGACACGATGGTATAGCTAATCAACTGACGGGTTTTCCGAGCCTTCTGGTACGAAAATGCCGTCTGAGTCGAGGTATTCCTTGAATGCTTGATCCAAGGGACGGATGATGGTGCTTTTTATACCGATGGAGGAAAATGTTGGATACCACGATGAAAATTGGAAGGAAAGCAGATAATTTGGTGTTTGTAGAGGAAAGATGATGGGTGTGGTCATGATGATCGTATGAGTAGCCCCTGGGGCCATTCTTTTGTAAACCGTTACGTAAATAGCGAGCTTCATTTCAATTTCGTTTGCTGGCGCCATGAAACGGTTAACGAGAGCTACCAGCGCGGCGCTCTAAACGCGTGATCTACAGTGAACCTGGTTGTCTTACTTATAAGTGAAACATGGAGTCATAGTAGGATTGGGGAAGAATTCTAAGTAGAGAATGAATCGGCATAGACAGACGGAGTGATTTGATATAAGTTACCCATGTATCTTTCCGATTGCATAAGTGCCCTCTCTCAGGCTGATTCTCCATTCCTAGTGCCGGTATAATCAATAGATGAATGGTTCCACTGCAAATAAGAATGAGAATGTAGGTGATCATGCACGCATTCAGTGGCACTCACAGTCACAATCATCATCGGGATTGAAGCTTTCCATTGGCATGTAAGGATCTAAATGGCCAACACCATGATCTTGTAAAATATCTGCGCGGGCGTGAGAATCAATCCAACCGCCAAGGATGGAGTCTTCATCAAGATAACATCCAATGGGAGGATGGAATTCTCCTCCTCTGCGCTGAACAAGGCGCTCGATGCGTTTCGCTAACAAGTCGGTGTAAATCTCCTGAGCCTTATTCGGTTCAATATCCTTGAATGTTGTGAGGTCGCCCCCGATGACCAATTCGTGCGGGTAATAGACTGATCGCGAGAAGTCATGCAAAAATTATGTTTACACATTGAATTTACTTGGCCGGGTTTGTCAAATGGTGGGTGACTATCCGTACGGATAGTCATCCAGTAAGTAAAAGTTTTACTGACTCGGAGGGGGGAGTCCTTGGTTGCCCAAAGCTTCTTCTTGCCGCATGTTTTCCATTGACTACTCCCAAGCCAGTCGAACATAAACTTAATTAATGAGATGCGGTCTGCGATAGCCAAGCGTCCAAATTTAAAGATATTCCTATAGGGCCTACTAGTACTAGTATTGTGCAGGGCTGCTTAATAAGTTCGACGGGGATTGACCATCGGATCACGAGTGATGAGATATGAAAGCCGGGGAGTGAATTCACTGAGGATACGGAAGTAAGAACAAGCTTTTATATCTATAGCAGCATAACGGGAACTGCACAGCCGGTAGCGTAACGGTACAAGGTGAAGTCAACTAGTAGTACAAAGGGAATTCCTCACCCAACACAGTAGCGTTCCTTACAATTGGTAGCGCACTATGAAGTCCAATCCAATCAACCTGCAGTCACATCTGGCCAGCTTGTGCAGTCTTAAGCAAGAAGAGACATGCAAGAATAACAATTGAGATGTGCACAACTGAGATTGAATTTGATCAGCACTGCTCGCAAATATCCTGTACGGCCTGAAAATCCCCACAGGATACAACAAAGGCGGACTTACTGTAATGCACCACACTTTGCATGCCAGCCGGGACGCCGACCCGCAAATCTGATTTGTGCTCAGATGACAGATAAGAGTTGCGGTGTTCCCGAGCCTTGTTCCAGTCCTGCATAGAATCAAGCACCGTGTGGATGTGTGTCTCAGAAAGCGGTGTATTCGAATGCAACGAGAGAGAGAGAGCAGTTCCCACAGTGTTCTTGATCTATGATTCTGTTGGCATCAATCACTTCCAATTATGGGAAATGCAAGAAAGTGATGATCAACATACCTGACGGCCGTTGAGTATCTCCCGGGACAAGGCATTAATTTCGGCCTCTCCGACTGTGGACTGGCAGGAATCCGATGTTTTATCAATGAACGTCTTCCAGATCTGTTTGCGTGAGTCATGACACAGTGGTGGGTAGTGCACCGTGAAGTGGATTCGACCTGTTTTGTGATTGACTGAGGAACACAACTACAGCAAAGCGAAAGCACATACTCTCGAATGCAGCATCACACTGTGAAACTAGGTTGGTCGTCAAAAACATGATTCCCTGATAGTATTCCAGTTGCCGTAGAAAAATAGACACCAGGGCATTCCGCTCCACATCAGTCTCCCTCCTTTGTGACAGAAAAACATCTGCCTCGTCGAGCAGGACGACTGCTTTCCACCGCTGAGAAAGTTCCAGAATCTGAGCTAGAGCATGGTCTACATGCTCCGAGTCAGATCCCAATTCGCCTGCCGAAATTTAATATAAGGGACGCTTTGTCACCTGACCGAAGGTGATGAGGGTAGATGAAATCATGAGTTACGCTGAGAAATACCTCTGCCGCTGCTTCCGCTGTAAGCGTCTTCCCACATCCAGGTGGGCCCGCAAGCAATCCGACGAGGCCTTTTCCTTTTCCCCGCACGAAGTCGTCAAAGGTTGAACTAGTACGCGATGCGTGCTGCTTCACCAATGCATGAATCAATTCCTTGTGTCTGTTGTCCAGGACCAGGCGATCGAAGGGCTCTAATGACCAGGACACATCCACCAGCTTGTCAAGAGCGAATCCACCTAAGACGCGTAAGTTTGTTATAGAAATGTGTGGAACCAAGCGGGAAAATTCTCGTACCCCATTGCTTTGTTCCGAAGCAAAAGCCTAAGAGAACAGGAGTGCAGATCATATATTGCTCTTCCTCGAGTTCCTTTGGCTTCAACCGGGTAGAAACCCGGAGATTGAGACTAGACTCAGGTTTAAACATACGAAATGCACCAGGATCGATCATGACGCGCCCGTATGCCTATATCAATTTGTTATAGGCTATACTATCAACAGGACTGGTTATTACTACTCACCCTGTACTTTCGAACCTTACGGTCGTCGACACAGGCAGTCATCCCGGAAATCTCACCGTAAGTCTGGCGTTGCAAGCTTGCAAATCTCCGACCTCGTTCGGCTGCAAGTTCGCGAATGTAGGGTCCATTCGAATGATAGAGGAGGGGAAAAACAGATAGGCTTTGTATCTTTCGCTCTCCTTCGAACGATGGGATCAGAAGCCTTTGGTTAGCAATTCTAAAATGCTCGCCGTCGTGAGTAATCACATGACAATGGATTGCTGCACAAATTCCTTCATTTGTCAGTGTGATCTCAAAGCGCGTAAATCGGAGAATGTGGTCCTGCTCAGTGAACTCGTGGTGATTGAAGACCAGTGTGCCATAGCGGAATAATGTCCAAAGTAAATCGAAGGTGATGGACTCGTTTCTTGTCAACGATTGAAAGTCGGCGAAGGTGTTTTTGTGCTCCTCCTGGATAAAGTAAAGAAGCACTTCGATTTCAGAAATTAGCGAAGTGTTTGGTGTGCCGTTCGACCTTTCTGATTCCAGTCGTTCCTCGAGCTCGTTGTAAGAGAAAAAAAAGCAGCTTCAGGTCACACTGAAATGCGTAATGAGAATTGCATTGTGGTGTTAAAATATTTAATGTTCAACTTACGATACTTCGCAAGAGATCTAAACCTTGCAGGCCTCGGTGTATCTCCATGAGCACTTTGCAAAGTTCTTGACTTCGGATGTCAATTTCAGTCTTTGTGTGTTGGCCCTTGCTGTCCATGACTCGTCGGACGACAATAACTGGTTTCTTTTGATTCAGTTTCTCGAGGTGCTTTGACTGCTCGTCTGTGTTCGTATTTTTGTGGACGGTTGTTCCAAGTCGTCTGGAAGAGTTATCAAGTTCAAACGCTGAATGTTCCATTCTAAGGATGCTCACGGATCATGACTGTAACGAAGATTGATATGAAGAACCGGGACGATACCGTACGGAAGAACTCACTGCTGGTCATAACGAGCAATTCGTGCCTCTAGGGGGTGTGTTGTTGTTCCTGCATCAGGATGTTCCTCCGTACTAGACATGATAGAGAAATTTATGGGAACCGTTTTCTTGGGGATTGAAAACAACACAGTGTGCCTTCAGCTTTATGTATGGTGAGAGTATCACAGGTAGAAAACCACATGTCGAGCTCCTGTACACTCCACAGCATCTTATGGCGTCATGTAAATTGAAATGCAGTGAGTTCATACCGACTGCCCGCAAACTTCGAAAGGCTTCAAAGTAGCAAGATGGAACGGAGCAAGAACGGGTGCAAAAAGGCCACGCTGAATCAAAAGACTGGGCGTAACACTAGATGCCGTGAACTAGAGTGGTGTCCGGAATACACGCAGCCAGCGTGTGCAGCTGATGCCGAAAACATCAATATGAGTGCTTGAACCCGGGCAGCCAGATGTGATATCCAAACACTACCTGACTAGTTATGATGTGATGCCTACAGCCTTTGTCTTGCTATAGGTATATCACAGATAACCGTAGGAGTCGCGAGTTCTAATATTTTTAGAGGTCGGACCGAGCAGCATGTGATAGTAAGTGATGTGTTGCAAGAAGGGGTGTTAAACATCTCGCCGAGTGGCACGCAGGTGGCAAATCAGTTTCTGATCTGCTATGCGTCTTCGGGCCATCTGAGAGGTCCACTTCCTGCGCCCTGATTCCAGTTGAAGGCGTCTCGACCTTAATAACTCCGCATGCCAACCTGTATATTCCAGAAGAGCAATCAGATCCAAGACCGCAATGGAAGGTTTAACAGGACTGGGCAATTGACCCATAAGTATATGGGATTGCCTCCTGCGAACAGAGCACGGGGCTGTGGAAGAAGAGGAAGGAGAAAACTTACTATGTGTATGTGTATGTAATTAGGTACAGCGCGGTTCAAATATTAATCTATACAGCAAGTACCGTGACTGGATTTGTGAGACTGCAAACGCGTGACGCGAGTTACATGAGTGCTTCGAAGCGCTTGATGAACATGAATATTAAATTCCTATGTCCACACCTACTTATCAAGGGTAGAGCTTGGCCTGGACATCTGATGGAAAGAAACTCATCTCCGGTTCATTCCAGATTAGTATATCCGACACAGCCACTTGGGAGCAGATCGCCATCCTGAAGGATCATGACGACCTCATCGACACCATCTCCTCGTCTCGCAACGACCGCCTCCTTGCAAGTGCATCTGTTGATCACACAACGCGTCTATGGAATCTGGATATCAACCTCCCAGTCGGACCACGCATCCAACATGAAGGTGATGTGCGCTGCGCAGCACTTTCCGCTGATGGAAAGCTGTTAGTCACTGTTTGTAAAAACGAAAACGCGTACATATGTGACATTCACGCCATCCTCCAACCTTTATCTGATGTAAAGTCCACGATTTTTCAGTCAAAACTACGCTGATCTCAAGAGTTATTAATGGATGTACGTAATCCGTTTCTCAACCTTCCCAAAGGTTGTAACCTTGATATTCCATTTAGGCAGATGCTATGCAGGGCGAGAATGATGATCTTTCGCCAGGATTTTCAACGACGTGACAAACGGTGCTCGTGTGCGTATCAGTGTTTTTACTAAGTTCTTGTTCTAACCTCTTGATTTCAGTCCTCCAGAGCATACGGTAACTATCACTATTCCTCTGCCCGCCATTCCCACTGTCTCACACCCTCTTTGGGAGTGAGAGTACGCTCTTTCGTCGCCTTTGGTCACCTTTCCGTCGCTCTCCTCGCAACAAACGATGCAACCAAACTCCAGCAACGCCCAAGGTAGCCCACCTTCTCTCGTGGTCCTCGTATCAATCGAATTTTCTGCAGTGGAGGTCAGAGACTCGGAGGTATACATTTGTTTGCGCGCATTTCCCATCGCTGTGATTTAATGATTTATATCCAGGTTATATATACCGCTCCGCCGCCGCCGCCACAAAAAACACACCAGGAAACCCGATCACACGCCCAGGGGTCGTCCATAACACCACCTACTCCATGTACTGATCCTACGACACCACGTCCAAGATATGCGCATTCACTGCCCGTCCGGCTGTTGGCTCATCTCGTACTTTTTCTCTGCTGCGCAATCTCCTCGACACGCCAATCGAAATACACAACCACGCAGCAGCAAGGTCAATCGCAAGGTCAAGTCCAGGACCAGGTGTCATCCGACTCATCACAGACTCAGCCTGCCGCCCCGTCCGCGTCCGCGACACCTCCTGCTCTTGATACTCATACTGCCTCACCAGTTGCAGGAAGTGCGTAGTCACGATCCCTTCCATTGCAGACTTGTTTTGTTCTTTTTTCTACTGTATATCCTGATGGGTATTAACACTGAAGCATATGGACACTTATCTCATCTTTGCATTTGGTTCTTTGGTAATTCTTGTTATCTCGTTGTTCACATTGAGAATGTGGTATTTGATTTCACAACCTCGATCTCAGGTTGCCTTCAACGCTATACCGTGAAACCTCGACGTCCGACTCTCATCTCTAGAAACATGTTCTAGCTGCAAATGATGCTGTACATCTCGTGCATCACTCATCCTGTTGGCACATATTTTTCGGGTACCCGATGGCACGTATGTACATTCTGCCTTAGATTCATCGATCGCACAACTGCACCCTCCCAACTGTTGTCTAAGTCTCCGCACTGTATCAGCGAACCAGCAACAATGGTTGAATACCAGTGCTACTGGTTTGCAACTACAATGCGAGTTCTCCTTGCACATACGTTAGATACAGAATGGCTATGGACACCTCAAGCGTTCCTGAAGATGGTGAAAGGCAGGGAGAAACAGTATTGCGTCACTGATCTTTTCTATCTGGAGTGTTCTATGAGAACAGGATCTCGTGGAAAGGCATGGAATGTATCATTAGAACTGTATAGTCCGAAGAGCGATTATTCTAACCGAACAAAATGTGATACGAGCATCTTGTGTTCGATGCATATGGCTGTAACTGGATGAATTAAGAACCATCCTCTGAAATAATGTGGGAGATTGTTGTGTAGGTCATGTGTCATGTATACTGTAGAATAGGTCAGTGGGACGCTCTGACATGATTGGACGAAGGAGCATAGCAATATTTAGGATGTGCTCGGTCCTACTTTCATGTAAAGTAATGACAAATTGATAAGGGCTTGAACATGTGTTGGGGCAAATGAATCTGGCAGCTAGCGCTGACCGTAGAAAGCGAAAGTTCCTTTCTGGGTGAGCGCTTGAGCGGCGAACAGAGATTCAACTGTATTGAACTTAGATTGTGCAGCGTGTCCCAGAAGCTCCCCGTATTCGATACCTGATGTCCATAAGTACCTATAGCTATCCAGGGTAGAGATTTGGCATCTATGGATACAGATAAGGTGTTCAGGGACTACCCTTGATCAAGCACCTCTCCATCAACCCTCGGCCTCATCGGGCATCAGATCTCACTGATGTAATACTACTATTGGCGTGATCGCTCACCTATCAGCTTGTCATAACCCTCTGGATCTTGCTGACTAGGTACTCGTAGAATATCCATTTCATCATTGATATTGACATCCGAACGTCTGGCGCATGCTACTGTATAACGATTGTGAACGCACTGCACACGAGACACAGGTATGCATTCCATGTTCTTTAAGGTTGGTTCAGCAGCCATCGCGATCGCCAGTCGGGTGCAAGTCGAGGGAGTCCGCATCTAGAATGATGCTTCGACTCAAGATGTCCCACTCGCAAACGAATTCAAAGGCATCCCGTAAACCTTATTGATTCATTCCAGATGTCAGCGTCATACTGAAGTCACAACGGGTCTATCTGCAACCGTAGCTGAATTAACGTAACGGTAGGATATCATTTGAGATAGAACGAGGTGCAGAATTTACGGACTGGGAGGTGAAAATGAAGCGGCTGCAATACAGCGAAGTAACTTCGTCCTGAGGGGGTATTTACGGAGCAGTGACACTGACCATGAATTCCTTGGTAAACAACTTTGTCTTGATGTGAACAAGGATGTATATGCAATTGGCTGACCCTTGGTGAAGAAAAATTGAGCTTAGGGAAGACTACGCCATATTTTTCGATGACTTGTCTTATACGCTCCTCTAGATCGGGGAAGGAGAAGGATCGTCCGACCGCATCATCATCCTTGTCGTGGTCCTTTTCTTCTTGATCCGAAAGAGAGCTTTCTGCGGGACGGTGGGAAGTGAGTACGATTGAGACAGATGGTATGGCTAGTCAACTGACAGGTTTTCCGAGCCTTCTGGTACGAAAATGCCGTCCGAGTCGACGTATTCCTTAAATACTTGATCCAAGGGACGGATGATAGTGCTTTGATGCTGACGGAGGAAAATGTTAGATACCATTATGAAAATTGGAAGGAAAGTAGGTAATCTGGTGTCTGTCACCAGGAAAGATTATAGGCATGGTCAGTCACCAGACTCCCCACTTAATCACATACACTCATGCATATGCTTTTTTGAAACCGTACAATATGCATGACGGAAGTTCTTCGTTGACCAGTCTTAGCTGGCAAGTGGTAAGCATTACGTGACAGAAATTTGTTGCAGGTTCGAAACCTGCTCGACCATATTTTTCCTTTTACCACGCCTTCAACATTCACTCATCGATGGATCCTTCAGGTCGCTTACCAGCATCAGAACAGATCAGAAATATGCTATCTCGGGTGGTGCGGATTTGAAACCCGCCGACAAAGACAAACGATTTTAACTCTTATTACACCTTGGGCAAGTTCTTCGGAGGTTCATCTCGACTTGGGAACTTTTGGGAAGCGGTCTTAGCCAACATGGTTGCCGCAACAGAATCGAAATCTGTATCTCTTGGACTGCGCAGGTTTGAAACCTGCCGACGACAAGTTTTTTCTATCGCAACATTCACTCGTGGGTGGTCTCATCAGAGGCTCATCTGGACTAGTCTTAGCCAAGTGAGCTACCGCAACAGAATCGAAATCTGTTTCTCTTGGACTGTAGGGGTTTGAAACCTGCCGACGACA
Organism: Suillus subalutaceus; assembly: GCF_016647625.1. NCBI lineage: Eukaryota > Fungi > Basidiomycota > Agaricomycetes > Boletales > Suillaceae > Suillus > Suillus subalutaceus. Next base: position 124,926 of record NW_024540382.1, on the reverse strand, counting down.
AGGTGTTAACTGGTGTTAGCCAAGTGGTCACCACAACGGAATCAAAATCTGTTTCTCCCAGCCTGCGCAGGTTCGAACCTGCCGAATGACAGGATTTTTTTTTCTATCGCGCGACGAAGACAGTACGTTGTGTTTGCTTGAGATCGGACAACGACTTCCAGCTCATGATAGTGGGGTTCAGAAAAATCTGATTGCTTGGGAAGTCTGAAAATGTGGCATCATATAGAAGGGCATTGCCTATGTATGTTGCGCTGATTAGAAGTGGTAACAAGGATCATGTCTTCTGAATATCACAGCATTCGATTGGTAACTCGGCGGCCAAAGTTCTGTTCACTTCAAACCCACTTAGTGGCGAGGGAGAGGTCTACATATTAGTGGTACGACAGGCTCCAGGATACAGCCTGTCTCAGTTGAAGACATGCATATCGCCAGTGACAGACCGGGGCGCTATCTCTACACGGCAAAGCGGACACAGCATGACAGATGGGACCCACCTTAAACGACGAAACGAAGTGGTGCCCAACTTCCCCGACTCTAATCCCAACGCCCACTGATCGCTGGTGATTGAGTACAGAGGATGTCTGAACGGTGCTTCCCATGAGTGATACTCTGCAGGGCAAAGCTGACCACCTAAATACGCCCAGCAACACCAGCATACATTGTCTCGGACCTTTCTTGTGGGTGAGGATGTAATTCCTATTAGCAAGCTGTTTGGCAGATGAGGGCTTGAGTGACAGAATATAGCACGTCGACTCACCGGCAATTACTGTTGCTAGATGCAAGCAGAAGTGAAGATGGGAAAGTGAGGTTGTGAGGTGTCGAGACGGGAAAGGTCATCGCCTAATGGACAGAGTACACCCAGAGTGTGTCGTCAGTATTGCACTGGAGTACTGGAGTGCAGATGGTAACTAATAGCGAGCGCTGGTATGGAACAGAAAGAGTATAAGACGTCAAGAGCAGCAAAATCATCTTCAAAAATCATCGATAAACGTCCAGGTCAAGGTCCTAATTGATAAAAACGGTTGTAAGTATGTAGTGCGGAAAGGAGCTTCCCCATCTTGGCATCCCAAAATTTTGTTGGATCCTTGTTCCATTTGCCCATCGCGATTTTTGATGAATGGCCCGAGCAAATCACCGCGGACACATGTTTGTCCCCGGTCTTGATTAATTGAACTTTGTAGGGGTAGGCAACCACGCAGATTGGTAGGGTCAAAATAGTCAAAATAGTCATATGGTGACGTGATAAGCAGACAAAGCTGACATTTGAAGTTTGGAAACCTGGACTCAGTGTGATTTAAGTATCCGACCACGCCTCAAAACACGAATGCAAAAAGTGGTGAAACAATAATACTCACTAGATTCCTAGCGACCACAGAATTAGCAGAACAGGGTTAGATGGTGGGGAAAGCAGTAAAGTGTCATGTTTTGAAACCCGCCGATCATCCTGGCTTATGAGAAAATATGACCACGGCAAGCTTTGGGTTGATTTGGCATTGTTGAGTGCGGAAGAAAGAAACAAGTGGAGAGGAGAGGGATTGCGGCACCCCCTCGAATGTTTGCCATAATCAACGTAATCTATACGTGTTGCGGACCTGAGCGCTTCATATGCACAGCATTTAAGCTGTGAAGCATACACAGGATAGAAGACAGCATGAACGAACGAGTGTCCAGATTCCTCAACTCCCAACCAAACGCCCCCTGAACGCTGGTGATTGAGCACTGAGTTCGTCTAGACAGTGCTTCTCGTGAGTGATGCTCCAGGCTTTTCTGCAAGTTAAAACTGACCACTTGCTTACCAGTGACCTGCAAGAACCTCTTGTGCATTCTCGAACAACGGCGCAGCGACTCCCGCATACACAGCCCCGAAGTTGTATTCTAGGCGAAGACTGGATTCCTGTAAGTGAGCTATCTCATGAGCAATGACTTGCATGCTTCTGACAAGCACTAAATTGAAAGAAATTACGCCTCTGGACTCAACAGCAATATTCCCCGTTGGAGGATGGCCTGGTCTGATTCCAAAATCCCGGAAGACCTCCCTCATATACACATTCCCCGATCTGCAGTACTTAGAACCCCAGCGCTGACCATGTCTTCCCCTACCAGTGAGACACCAGCGATTACACCACGTCATACGATGCGAGGTCATACCAGATGGGTAAACGGTGTTGTGCACCTGCCTGGCGGACAACGGATCATCACATGTTCGACTGACGGTTCACTCCGACTATGGGACCTAGAGAGCGGCGCACAGATAGGTGAGGATTGGCGAGATGAGAATAACGGGGGAGTGTGGTCCATAGCATTGTCTTCCAACGGCAAGACAGTTGCAACTGGAAGCAACAATGGGAAAGTGAGTTTATGGAATGTCGAGACGAGGAAGGCTATTGCCAAATGGACAAGACACACCCATGTTGTAGGTGCATTGTCCTGGAGTGCAGATGGTAATCAAGTGTTGAGCGGATCTTGGGATGGGACGGCAAGAGTCTGGGATGTCGAGAGCGGCAAAACTGTCCTGACAATCAAAACTGGGCACTTGTGGGTGAACGCGGTGGTATGCTCGCCAAATGCGACAAAAATTGCGACGGGCGGACGCGACGAGGACGCAGTCAAAATCTGGGATGCAAAGACAGGCAAACTGTTCAAGACGCTCAAACACCATAAGATTCAAGTTTGCAGTTTAGCATGGACGTCGGACGGAAAGAAACTTATCTCCGGTTCACTCCAGATTAGGATATTCGACACAGCCACTTGGGAGGAGATCGCCATCCTTGAGCCTGGCCACAGACACTGGGTCTACGCCATCTCCTTGTCTCAGAATGAACGCCTCCTTGCAAGTGCATCGCTCGATAACACAACGCGTCTATGGAACCTCGACACGAACTTCCCAGTCGGACCACCTCTCAAGCACAATCATTTCGTGCGCTGCGCAGCCCTTTCTGCTGATGGAAAAGTTTTAGTCACTGGTTGCCAAAACAAAAAACGCGTACACATGGGACATTCACGTCATCCTCAAAGAAGCTGGCCTTGAAGACCAACTGCCCATTAATACCAATATTGTGAGCATAAACACATAACTCACTCACTCACTCACTCACTGACATTGTCTACTTGAACAGGAAGCATCTCAAGGTGATTCAGGAACAGAGCGCACCCCCCGTTCTTCGCTCAGTGACAAGTCGTTTTTGGAAGTACGTGAAGTATTTCTGATCCTTCTCAGTCATTATAACATCAATATTCCAGGCTGGCGCTACGCGATGTCACGACGAGTTCGGCGGTGTTGATGAACTTTCACCAAGGTTTTTCGACAGCATGGAAGCCGATGATGTGTGTAATCATCTATTAAATAATTCATTTCCTGATCTCTGTGCTCTCAGCCCTCCCCATCAGGTGGTACTCACCCTCATTCCTCTGCAAGTGCACTCCTCGCTCGCCTTTCCTTGCTCTTTCGTCGCTTTCAACCTGAAGCGACAGAACTTCTGCAACCCTCAATGCCTTCGGGGTTACATCCCCGTGTGCTTTTCGCTCGCCTGTCCTCGCTCATCCACCGCTCCCCACCCGAAAATGATGCAGCAGATGAACTTCAGCAACCCTCCACGCCTTCGCGGGTAGATCTACATGCAGTCCTCGCTCGCCTGTCCTCACTTTTGCCCCGCCTTCGACTTAACGCCGACGAAGAACCCTCATATCACCCCACAACCCCTTCGGGTTTACGTCCAGATGCACTCATCGATCGTCTGTCCTCACTCTTCCGCCTTCAACCCCATACCAATGAAGAAATTGAACTCTCGCAGTACCAAAGGCATCCCCATGTTGTCGAAGTGGCTGCAGTGCGGGACAGGGAGGTATGTCTCCTCAGTGCGTTTACAATCGCCGTAGTTTAATTATTTCTGTCCAGGTTATATTTACTGCTCCGCCGCCGCCACAAAAAACACAGCAGCAAAGCCAATCGAAAGGCGAGGAGTCATCCACGACGCAACATGCTCCAGGTACTAAGCCTACTACACCACGTCCAAGATATCCGTATTCACTACCCGTCCGATTGTTGGCTCATCTCGTGCTTTTTCTCTGCTGCGCATCTCCTCAACACGCCGACACCAATGCACAATCAATGCAGCAACAGCAGCAAGGTCAATCGTAAGGTCAAGCCCAGGCCCATGCACTATCATCGCAGACTGAACCTACCGCCCCCTCGACGTCCGCAACACCTACTGCTCTTGATACTCGTGCGGCCTCACCAGTTGCAGCAAGCGCGTAGCCACGGCCCCTTCCATTGCCAATCCATTTCGTTCGTTCGTTCGTTCTGCTCTACATCTCCTCGGCATGCATATGAGCATTAATACTGTAGCATATGGACACTTAGTTCATCTTTGCATCTGGTTCTTTTGCGATTATGGTGATCTTGCAGCGATCTTCCGTTATATGATTTTCTGCAGACGATGATACCGGGACTGGCCTGTACTTTACGGGACGAGAATAGTTTGATCTCAGACTCGAGTCCGCTCATCCATAGACATCCACAACACTATTACAAACTCTATTTATCAGCTAGTCTTATGGGAGAATTGAGCCTCTGACGGGTAAGGTGTCTCCGTCCAATGATGAAAAGTCGGGAGGTCAAGGTTGAAACCGAAATGTAATTCACAAATGATTGGGGCGCAACAAAACACACGACATGTTGGCGAGATGTCTGATAATTGACGCAAGAAACGGGATACGGGATTGCTCGTGACATATGTGGGCTGGACACCTTCCTTCCGTATCACATGAATCCCCATGCCATGCCAGTCCGCATCAAACACCTTCTGAAGATTGATTGAGAAGTGCAGTAAGCCCTGCATGGCTCTTGCACAGAAGTAACTTCAAGAAGGGCGTTATATTGTCCGTGCAAACATTCTCCGAAAGAAGCGAGGCGTGCCGAAGTTTGTGTGGTGCAAAAATAGGGAGTAGACCCGGATAAAGGGAAAACGACCGTCTGGAATCCAGCGACCCAAGAGAAGCGCAAAAGAGTGCTGAAAGTGTGTTTCAAAGACCACACCATCGTTCATCCACTCTGACAGATTGAATGAATGAACATGATCATATCTAGTCATTGAGTATACACACGTTACCTCACTAGCGCCTACTCAAGCCCATAGCTCAGCTCCAGTGCCAATTCCGGCCTCATGAGGATGCCCCCGTTGTCATAATTCCATTTTCCAGCATTGAGAGTCAGGTGCAGCTCGGTGATCGTGTACTCGCGTAGGATTAACCAAGAGTCAGTGGGAACAGCGTAGTGCTGGGCTGCACAGCTCGTGTAGTTCAGGAGTGAGAAATAGTGATGGCAGACTCACATTCATCTAATAGTTGTCTCAAGGCCTTCGGATTTCGTGAAACTGCGCCCTTTATAACAGTCACAGAGTCGATACTCGCCCATCTCTGGGTGGTTGATGCGGAGATCATCCTTATAAATTTTCCTCCGATATATAGCAAAGGATGCACAAAGGTAAGTGAAGAAAATTCAGACTGATTACGAACAAATTACGAATGGCATGAATGACACAAATGGGGCGAACGGGGCGAAAAGTCGAAGTCCGGATGGAAAGAAACTTATCTCCGCATCAATTTGGCCTAATTAGAATAGATATCAGATATATCATACAGCAAGAAGATGGGGTGTGATGACATCATGATGGTCGTATGCGATACATGTGATGAGCTGTCACTGCCTTGTGTGGGGCAAGGCGGACCTTGCGAGGTTGATTGAATAGTGATCGAATTGTCCTGAATATACAGTCTCCACCAAGACGAGTACACAGGGTTCAACGTTGCCACGAAATTGCATTCATGTGAACTTTTGGTACCACTCATCTTCACACATCAGGTCCGCTGCTACTCACGATGAAGATGGTATATTGTTTTTGGGAAAAGGATCAATCAATAAATGCACTGTAGCAACATCTAGATTGCGCCTCTTCCTAGATGTAAAACAATGAGAACAATGCATACACCACAGGATGAAATCAAATTCATATCTCATAGACCTTATCGAAATGATTCCGGATATCGAATTTCATACGGCAAGTCGCACAAGGGTCTGCATGAATTCACAGCTAAAAATGGGTGTGACGATGGTATCTTCTTGGTCGAGAGGCGAGGGTCCAGAATATTACGGTAGTAAAGGGGTAAAAAGGAAGCGGGCTAGAATCATGACTGTAATCCAGCGTACTGTCCGAACTTGCGCAATGAAGCGAAGTAGTGATACACACCATGACTTCCGTTGGAAACAACAACTCCGTCATGGGTGCTGATATTATTGGCAAGCTGCACTGCTTGCATATACCCTAAAATGTTTGATGGCAATCGAGTTCATACACAGACCAGAAGAAAACATGCGGAGTGGGTAGGGAGTGCGGGGCACACCGTCTATAATCAACCATCAACTCGAATGTAGTCCTTACTTATAGGAAGATAGACATAGTACCATCGCACACTTGAGCGCCGAGGCACTTGATCTACAGCAACGAGCTGTGAAGCAAACACGAGGACACATGAGACCCACCTTAAAAGACAGCCAGAACGAACGAGTGTCCAGCCTCTAAACGTTGAACTCCCAACCAAACCCCCTTTGAATCGCTGGTGATTGAGCACTGGATTCGTCTAGACGGTGCTTCCCGTATGATACTCTAGGCTCTTCTGTAGGTTAAAACTGACCACATGCTTACCAGCGACCCACAAGACTCTCTTGTGCATTCTTGGATAACGGCGCAACAACTCCTGCATACAGTCCCAAAGCTGTTGACTAGGCGAGGACTGGATTCCTGCAAGTGAGCTGTTTCATGAGCAATGGCTTGCATGCTTCTGACGAGCGCCAAAGAGACAGAAGATAGGCCCCTGGACTCACCTGCAATTGTCACTACTGTTGGATAACCCGGTCTCAAAGATCCAACAGCGTCTCTCGCAAACATAGTCCCCGATCTACCGTGGTTGAGACTCCGAGTGTAAAACTATGTCTTCCTCCATCAGTGAGGCGCCAGCGATCGCGCCACGCCGGATGATGCAAGGTCATACTGACTGGGTAAGCGGTGTCGCGCACCTACCTGGCGGACGACACAGCATGACATGTTCGACAGACGGCTCACTCCGACTATGGGACATAGAGAGCGGCACACAGATAGGAAAGGGCTGGAAAGATGGGAGTAACGCAGGAGTGTGGTCCATGGCACTATCTTCAGATGGCAAGACAGTTGCAAGTGGATGCGGTGACGGGGAAGTGAAGTTATGGGATGCCAAGACGAGGAAGGTTATCGCCAAATGGGCAGAACACACCGATAATGTGCGGTCATTGTGCTGGAGTGGAGATAGTAATCAAGTGCTGAGCGGATCCTTGGATGGGACAGCAAGAGTTTGGGATGTCAAGAGCGGCCAAAACTGTGCTGACAATCAAAACTGGGGACAAGTGGGTGAACGCAGCGATATACTCGCCCGATGCAACAAAAATTGCAACGGGGGGGTGGGACGTCAAAATCTGGGATGCAAAGACAAGCGAACTGTTCAACACACTCAAACATAACGAAGTTTACAGCTTGGCCTGGACGTCGGAAGGAAACAGGCTTATCTCCGGTTCATATGGCCTAATTAGGATATTCAACACAGCCACTTGGGAGGAAATCGCTGTCCTTGAGGGTCACCAACACTTTGTCTACGCCATCTCCCTGTCTCCGAACGAACGCCTCATTGCAAGTGCATCAAATGATAAAAACAGCGCGTCTATGGAATCTTGACACCAACCTCCAAGTCGGACCACCCCTCCAGCACAAAGAAGATCTGCGCTCCGCAGCCCTTTCCGGTGATGGAAAGCTGCTAGTCACTGGTTGCCAAAATGAAAACGCGTACACATGGGACATTCACGCCATCCTCAAAGAAGCTGGGCTTGAAGACCTCCTCCATTCTTTATCTGATGTAAAGCTCGTGGTTCTTTAGTCAAAACTACGCTAATCTCCCACTCGCAGGTTGCAGCTCAAGAGTCATTAATGGATGTACGTGATATTTTCTCAACCTTCCCAATGGTTGTAACCTTGATATTCTATGTAGGCGGATGCTACGCAGGCCGAGGATGATGAACTTTCGCCAGGTTTTTTCAATGGCATAACAGATGGTGCTTATGTGCGTCATCAGCATTTTTAATCGGTTCCTGTTCTGACCTCTTGATTTCAGTCCTCCGGAATGTACGGTAACCATCATCATTCCTCTGCCCGCCGTCCCCACCCTCTCGCGCCTTCTTTGGGGAGTGCGAGTGCGCTCTTTGGTCGCCTTCGGTCGCCTTTCCGCCGCTCCCACCGCGATACTGACGATGCAACCGAACTCGTGCAACACCCCAGGCGGTCTATCTTCTCTCGCGGTCCTCCTATCGTCAAAGTTGCTGCAGTAAGGGATAGAGAGGTATGCATTTTTTCGCGTGCATTTCCCATCATCTTAGTTTAATGATTTCTGTCCAGGTTATATTTACTGCTCCGCCGCCGCCACGAACAACACAGCAGCAAACCCAATCACACGGCCAGGGGTCGTCCGCAACACCGCCTGCTCCAGGTACTAATTCTACTACACCATGTCCAAGATATCCGCATTCACTACCCGTCCGGTTCTTGGCTCATCTCGTGCTTTTTCTCTGCTGCGCATCTCAACACGCCGATGCCAACACACAACCAACACAGCAGCAGCAAGGCCATCCGCAAGGTTAATCCTAGGCCCAAGTGTCATCATTGCGGACTCAGCTTGACGCCCCCTCGGCGTCCGCGACACCTCCTGCCCCTGCTCCTGCTCCTGTGCAGCGGTGGTGCAGTCATGACCTCTTCCACTGCGAGCTCACTTCGAGCTGTTTCATTGTTGTACATCTCCCCCACACGCCGATGGTCATTAATGCAGGTACACGACTATTTCAGCTTTGCTTCTAGTTTTTCTGTACTCTTATCTCTTCTTCATATCATCTCGCAACTACATCATCAACCTTGTTTCCCCGTCATATGACTCGTGCAATTTGTTGTACATCTCCCCCACTGGCCGATGAGCATCGACACTACAGCATCTGGACAGTTATCTCATTTTTACATCTGGTTTTTTTATAATTATTGTTGTCTCTTCGTTCACGCCGTGTCTGTATTTCAGTTCACAACCTCCTCGATCTCGCCTTAGCTTCAACGCTATGCCGTGAAATCTCGATTTTCATCTCAAGCAGTCGTAGAAACATGATTAACTCCAAATTCTAGTGCTACATGTCTCGTGCGCCACTCTTCCCGTCTGTCTATTCCTCGAGTGCCTGGCAAGTATGTACATCCTACCTTGGACTTGATCGATCGCACAACTGTACAAGTGCACTCTCCTGCATCCAAATTACTGTTCCAAACTCGAGCTGCTAGTTAGTCTTACAATCGATGTTGTCGAATTGAGCCTCTGGCGAGCAAGATGTCTCTGTCCAATGATAAAAGGTGCGGTGGCCAAGGTCGAATATAAATCGCAGAGAAGTGTGGGACTGGATTCAAGAAACTGCACGGCATAGTATTGACTCTGGATGACATGTCTGATAATCGACGTGATAGCCAAGCGATACGGGATTGCTCGTGAAATGGGGCTGGACACGATTTAAGAATCAGGTGATAGGCGTCGGCGCAAACCTCTTTGTGCTTGACATGCCTCTGATTAAATGCTGGACCACTCTAAACCACGAAAGAGATTGAGAAAGTGTTGAACATGATTTTAATTCACTGGGAAATAATCAATGAACGTGTGTGGGACTAACAGCTTGCTAGTCTTGGTGATGATCGATGATCATTCTTGGATGGGAGGTCATCTTAGCCTTCGAAAGGTAGTCAGGCAAGCACTTGGATCGTTACGGTCGAAATCGTCCTGGGCTGATATGACAAGTTTTCACCTGAAATTCAGCAGAGAAATTAGACACGATATATGCTACTCACTAATACAGGCTATGCATACCACAGGTAGCAGCGATGTCCAGAATTCAAGGCTTCACCTTTGTCTTGAACTCTACTCCTTCCGGTATTCATCTTGAAGGCCTTGATTGCGATTCAGCATGCTGTACCCTCGACTCGATCGACCTGGACGTCTTGGTGGATGCATTTCGTGCGCTGCTAACGCGGCCCATCCTGCGAATTAAGAGGAGAGCCGCTGTGATTGAGAACTGTCAATCATTTGCACAGATACGAAGTAATAATACATATATACGTAGCGGATATGCGAATATTTAAGATCTTGACACGCACCAGTACCTAACTTAAGGATAAGCTTTGGTAGGACACTGCAGCACAAGTGACATACTTACGGATGGAAGTAGATGCGTAGTAAAAGCCACATGGAAGAGAGGTATCACCGACTCTGATCTGATCGTCCTACTGGGATCACGAGGCAATGAAAGCATGCATCGTGGCATTGGGACGATTCTTCACCTGCCGGGAAAGCATAATCACAACATCTGAGTCTCCACACTGTATTAGCAAACCAGTAACAATGATCCAATATCAGTGTTACTGGTATACTGTTACAGTGCGAGTTCTCCTCGTATAGATGATACACAGCGTGCCAGTTTGGCACCCACAGGATATCCATGGACGCCTCGAATGCTCCCGAAGATGGTGAAAAGTAGATAAAACAACATCGCATCACTGATATTTTCCATCTGGAATGTTCTACGAGAACAGAATCTCGGCGTGGAAAGGCATGGAATGCGTCATGAGTTAGAACTGCACGGTTCGAAGAGCAATTATTTCACTGACCAAAATGTGATACGAGCATCTTGTGTTCGATGGCTGTAACTGAGTGAATGGGCGATATAGTAAGACTATCCTCCTTTGAAACGACATGGGAGAGTATTGTATATTGCGTGAGGCGAATCGCGATATCGGGGTCATGTGCCATGTAGGCTGTGTGGAATAGGTTAGTGGGACGCTCTGACAACAGACAAAGGAGCATCATGGCATAGCGAGGAAATCAGTGATGCCAATAGGGTGTGCTCTGTCCTGCTTTTAAGATCATGACAAATTGATAAGGGCTTGCAAGCTTGAACACGTGTTGGGGCAAATCTAGCAGCTGACCGGTGACCACTCGATCGGTTGCTTACCCGTACATGTTGATTGAAAAGACAGTTTCATTGTAACCATGTACCAGAAAGCGAAGTTCCTTTCTGGGCGAGAGGCGAACAAAGATTCAACCTTATGTCACTACCATCCTGGACCATTTTGAACTCCGGTTGTGCAGCGTGCCCCAGAGGGCCCCGGACCCGATCCTGGATGACGATAAGCACCCATCAAGGGAAGTCGAATATCTATGGATATAGATAAGCGTTCGGACGGCTACCCTCAATGAAGCTCGCGCACCTCCATTAACCATCCATCTCGCATCAGATCTCACAAACTAATACTATTTGCATAATCGCTCATTGGATGCTGCTAAGTGCCCTGCACATGAGACACGGGTACCCAATCCATGTGTTTGAGCTTGGTTCTCGAGTTCCTTTAGCAGCCGTCGAGATAGCCAGCCAGTTATGAGTCGGGGGAGTCCACCACCGAACTGATACTTACGACTCGGGATGATCCATACTTCCAATGACGTACTTTCGTTCAACTTTCGTATATTACTGTAACATCACCCTTGGAGCACGGTGATGCATCTGTGTTTCCAATGCGTTGCAGCAACGTCATAGTTGCACTCTTCTATATGTAACCATGAGACAATGCACATACAACGAACAAAATAAACACTCGTAGACCTTATCAAATGATTCCGCATATCAGCTTCACACTGAAGCCGCACCGGGTCTGCATGATCACTGCCAAAAAAAAAAGTAAGAATAGCATATCCATTGGGTTATATCGAAGGTCAGAATTTACGGAGTGTGGGAGGGCTGATAGGTAAAAAAGGAAGCGGCTAGACAGGACTGTGATAAAGCGGGCTGTCAACGTTTGCACGAAACGACCTGAGGTCGTGAAGAAATGCATTTGCGAAGTATTGACACTCGCCACGACTTGGTAAATGTCGACTCTATCCTGCATGCTGCGCAGCCTGCATACATCCTGAAATGTTGACGGCATCGAGTTCGAACATAGGTCGGAAGAAAAATGCGGAGTGAAAAGGGAGTGGACACGCTGTCAAATGTTTGCCATAGCCATAGCCCTGACGTATAGCAATGTGCACATACTAATAAGTAGTACCGGTCGCAGATCTGAGCGCTTGATCTACACACAGCAATAAGCTGTGAAGAGAACATGAGAATGATGCATGACGTGCACCTTAAAAGACGGCTTGGACGAACAAGTGTCCAGCTTCCTCAACTCCTAACCAGACGCCATCTGATCGCTGGTGGTTGAGCACCAGGTTTGTCTGAACAGTGCTTTCCGTGAGTGATACTCTAGGTTAGAGACGTGCGGAGTGAAGAGGGAGTGGGCACGCTGTCAAATGTCTACCGTAACCGCCAACGTATAGGAATAATGAGTAGCACCGGTCGCAGATCTGAGCGCTTGATCTACACAGCAATAAGCTATGAAGCGAATACGAGGATGACGCATGGGACGCACCTTAAAGTACGGCTTGAACGAACGAGTATCTAGCTTCCTCAGCTCCCAACTAGATACCCTCTGATCGCTAGTGATTGAGCACTGACTTCGCCTGGACGGTGCTTCCCGTGAGTGATACTCTAGGCTCCTCTGTATGTCAAGGCTGGCCACTTGCTTACCAGTGACCCGCAAGAATCTCTTGTGCATTCTCGAACAACGGCGTAGCAACTGCTGCATATACAGTCCCGAAGCTGTCTACTAGGCGAGGACTGGATTCCTGTAAGTGAATTGTCTCACGAGCAATGGCTTACATGCTTCTGGCAAGCGTTGAAGTGAAAGAAGATAGGCCCCTGGATCCACCAGAAATACTCGCCGTTGGAGGATATCGATGATGGCTTAGTCTGATTCCAAAATTCTGCAAGACTTCTCTTGTATACACATTCCCCGATCTGCGGTATTTAGAACCTCAGCGTTGACCATGTCTTCCAAGACCAGGAAGACGCCAGCAATAATGCCATGCCGTACGATGCGAGGTCATACCGACTGGGTAAACAGTGTTATCACTGTCGTGCACCTGCCTGGGGGACGGCGCATCATCACATGTTCGACGGACGGCTCATTCCGACTATGGGACCTAGAGAGCGGCACGCAGATAGAAGAGGAATGGCGAGATGAAGATTACGCAGGAGTGCGGACCATGGTATTATCTCCAAATGGCAAGACAGTTGCAAGTGGATGCGATGACGGGAAAGTGAGGTTATGGGACATCGAGACAAGGAAGGTTATCGCCAAATGGACAGGACACACCGATGTTGTGGATGCATTGCGCTGGAGTAAAGATGGTAATCAAGTAGTGAGCGGATCCTGGAATGGGACAAGAGTCTGGGATGTCGAGAGCGGCAAAACTGTCCTGATAATCGAAACCGGGCAACCTGGGTGAAGGCGGTGATATACTCACCCGATGCAACGAAAATTGCGACCGGCGGATGGGACGATGATGCAGTAAAAATTTGGAATGCAAAGACAGGCGAACTGTTGAAGACGCTCGAACACAATGCAGTTTGGAGCTTGGCATGGACGTCAGACGGAAAGAAACTTATCTCCGGCTCATATGGCCCGATTAGGATATTCGACACTGCCACTTGGGAGGAGATCGCTGTCCTGGAGGGTCATACAAAATGGATCAACGCCATCGCCTTATCTCGGAATGGCCGCCTCCTTGCAAGTGCATCCGATGATAAAACAGCGCGTCTATGGAACCTCGACACCAACCTCCCAGTCAGACCACCTCTCCAGCACGAAAGTTTCGTGTGCTGCGCAGCCCTTTCCGCTGATGGAAAGGTGTTAGTCACTGGTTGCCAAAACAATAACGCGTATACATGGAACATTCACGCCACCCTCAAAAAAGCTGGCCTTGAAGACCTCCTCCAACCTTTATCTAATGTATATTCCGTGGTTCTTTGGTAAAGACTATGCTAGCCTTCCACTCGCAGGTTCCAGCGCAAAAGTCGTTGATAAACGTACGTGGCGTGTTTCTCGATCTTTTCAACCATTTTGAGATCATCACTCTAGAGCAACGCCGCACGACCTCCGCCTATCCAGGCTCGTCGAATACCGGCGTCAGCCTTTTTGATGGCGTGCAAAATGGCGCCCAGGTCAGTGATCTGCTTTTTCTGACCAGTTCTTGTTCTGACCTATGTACTCTCAGTCCTCCGCAGCACGCGGTGCTCATCATTGTTCTCCCGCACACAACCCTCGTAGTACTCGGCCACCCCTCCTCGAACGCTTTTCGTACCTCTTCCATCATTCTCACCGCGATACTGATGACGGAACCGAACTCCAGCGGCGCCCAAGGCGATCCTTCTCTCGTGGTCCTCCTATCATCGAAGTTGCCGCAGTAAAGGACAGAGAGGTATGTATTTCTTCGCTTGCATTTCCCATTGCTTTGGTTTAATGAGATCTGTCCAGGTTATATTTACTGCTCCGCCACCGCCACAAAAAACGCAGCAGCAAAGCCAATCACACAGTCAAGGATCGTCCACGACACAGCCTGCTTCAGGCTCTAATCCTACTACACCACGTCCAAGACATCCACATTCACTACCCGTCCGATTATTGGCTGATCTTGTGCTTTTGCTCTGCTGCGCATCTCCTCGACCCGCCAATGGAAATGCACATCCAACACAACAGCAGCAGCAAGGTCAGTCGGAAGGTCAAGCCCAGGGCCAGGCGTTATCATCTCAGACTCAGCCTGCTGCACTCTTGACATCCACGATGCTTCCTGCTCCTGCTCCTAGTACTGCCGCTTCAGGTGGAGCGACCGTGCAGTCACGACCTCTTCTACTGCGAGCTCGCTCCGTGCTATCTCTTTGTTGTGCATCTCCCCCACATGCCGATAGTCATTCATACAGGTATACAATTATTTCACATTTGCTTCTGGTTCTTCTGTACTCTTATATCTTTTTCATATCATTTCGCAACTATGCACGTCAATCCTGTTTCCTCGTCATGAGACTTGTGCAATGTATTGAACTCAACAATGACAACCATTGCAAGAGGAACATTTTAGAATCAATCAAGAGGATGAAAGTCCGCGACCTGCGTGGATGATGGTAGCTTTCCGATGATGTCAGTCTTTCGAGTCAGTTTTCACTTGTACTCTCGAGAGTCTTTTGTTCCTTAGCTATGAAATGATCCTTGCCGTACTTCCTCGTCTGCGAACCAACATGCGTTCCTCTGTACTTTTTCTTCGCTCTGCCGCCACACTCTAATACCAATAGAGCAGCTGAACTCCAGCAACGTCTCGTCGCGGCGGTCCTCGTATTGCTGAGGTTATCACAAGGACAAGACAAAAAGATATGTACTCCTTCGCATATGTTTTCTATTGCTGTTATTTAATGATTTGTGTCCAAGCTTTTTTTTTGTATCCATTTATGTCCATTGAAAGCAACTCTATGTAGGACAGTACTTTCTAGTCTAAGGGGCCCCTGTGCCCTGTCGCATCTATGGAGTCACGAATGCCCTGATGTGAGACGTGCTCCATCAGTCCGCCGTTCCCGCCAGCCGTTTTAGACGTGCCCCAGACTATGTGACTCAAAGAGTGGCACACAGGTGGACGATCACTGGTGAGAGGAAGGGGGTTGCGAGTGGAAGTGAAAATGGGACGTTGTGGGACGTCAAGATGGGGCGCAAGATTGACAGGGGACCATGACACTAGGGATGCTGCCGTCGGTACGCTAGAGGGGAGCGGATGGTACGATGAGATGGGAAGCTAGTCTGGGATGTAAGGGCTGGGAAGAATAGTCCCTGGACCAGGCACGAACATGTGTGGGCGATGTCGGTGATGCAATGATATCTCGTACGCTTTGGGACAGACGGGATCTGGGACGACGGAATAGTCTGGAGTTCGGTGGACCTCGGATCTTGTGGTTGAATTGCGAAGTCGCCTAGCCCGCGACGAAGGACGTCACATGCATGTGTATCAAATCCAATATACAGTTCTATAGAGTCTAGGCTATAGAAGAACCTTCTGGCTCCAACTCCGATGCGAATGACATAGGTTGCGGTGGCTCTCGCTGGCTTTCAATTTCCGATTAGCATGATCCTTATCCCCCTTTCTAATGGCATCATAGATCTTCAACTCGGAAACGCAAACTAAATTCTGGGTACTGAGGAGGAAGTAGTGTTACAATATTTGAAGAGAGAATGCCCAACACCTGGTATGTTACAGGTTCAACCAACTATTTAATCAATTTCAACAAAGCACTGCATTATCTTTGCGACTCCGCATTAGGAAGGTGTCGTAGTTCGCTGTGGAGATGGGTTAATTGGAGGCAACTTGACTGGGAGCCATCAGCTCACTTTTATGCGGCAATGATCTCGGAGTCACTGAGTTTGTCATATGGACATGGCGCCGGAACATTTTCATCTAGCAAGAAGTACTGCTTGAACTCCCGCGATCCTTCCTCGCCGAAGTTCTTCAGCTCGGGGCTGACAGGGATTGAATCGTACTTGGCGAGGAGGGCACGAACTTTTGCAAGCGCACCCGCGCGCTTTGCATCAGTGCTGAAGAGAATGTCAAAAACCCATTTTGGCTGGAAGGCTATAGTCAGGCCCGGCGCATAACGCGTGCGCCTGACCTGGTGAGCAGGAGTTTGGATGGCAGTAAAGTATTGTTCTCCGCCAAAGCAGAAGCACCATCTTTCCGTGTCAATGTCACGGGGTACAGTTGAAGGCCAGGCCTTCTCGTCCAGCTTGGCGAGACCGTTTAGGAGTTCCCAGAATAGAGTATTGTATTCCTGTACTGTTCGTGAGTTATTGTCATTTTTCTTGGCAAGAAGAACGAGGGAGTTGTTCGGGCCAAGCCGGTGAGCTTGAGGGATGTATGCAGAAAGTCCCTTGGCAAGAGTGCGGATATGACGTGGGTCCGATAAGTCATCTGAGTCGATGAACAAATAGCGTTGGCCATCTGATTTAAAGCCCTTTGTGGCATAGACGCAGGGGAAAATTAGTTCTTCATTGAGGAGAACTGCCTTATAGTCTTCGTAGGCATCACGCTGCCATGTTCCTTGTGGAAATGCTGCGGTGACTTGTGCTCTGAAATATATAAAAATTCAGACTACGGCCTCAAAGGGGTGCGCGCGTCCGTACCTTGTCAAAGGATTGCCCTGTTGGTCGTCTTGTTCGCCACCAGATGCAGCTCGAATGAAGCCCTGATAGTTGATCTTCAGTTCATAACATATGACCAAAGACGTCTGATACGGACAATGAAGTAGGATAATGTATTACGGAGCGTCTTCGGTACACTTCGAGATTTAATCGAGGCGACATTGGCAAGAAATGTAATCATAACGCCTCCAATGAGCGATACAGCTAAAGCGTAGATGTTGAACATGATTGAATTGGAGTGTCAAAAGTTGGAGTGCTGAAAGTTGAAGACCAGTGAAATTGACAATTGGCTGTACTACCTGCGTGAATATATATTGACATCGCCTGAAATCGTGGCAAATCCAGTGTGTGTGGTGACCAAGTCTGGTGAGTCTGGTGACCCTGTTATTGGCATTTGGACCTTTCTCGGTTCCTTCGAATGACTCCAAACCCTGAGCGAAAAAAGTCCGGACACCTCACGTCATTCACAATGAAAAGACCCTAGATTCTGTTCGACATCTTCGCTTCATCACTGAAATTCACTTAGCCTGATGCAGTCGAGTCATATTACCCTTTCAACCAACTTGTTTGGCCGTGACATACCCTGACATACCAGCGTATTGAGGCAAGAGCATGTGCGTAGAATGAGGTCCATGTAGGAACCGAGTAAGGTTGAGACGACGTTCATTATGAGGGCTGCTCAATTCATTCAGTTCGTGTTCACTTGATGCGAACATGGAAGTGCTGGGCATAGTAGTCACTGCCGAGAAATCCATAAAAAACCTGACAAAGAACGATTAATAACTCCTTCGGCAGCGCGAGAGTGGAGCACCAACTCGTGGCTTGATCGGCAGGTCGTGACCTCGAGCACACCGCAACAATAATAGCTGCTCCCACTAATTACGTAACTGTCAACAAATTTGCTCCTTGCAAGGCTTCAGCTCGAGTATATTGCCAGAGTCAACGAGCGGGGTGGAGCCGAATTATGAGTGCGCGGGCCGCGCTGGGTTCAAGACAGGTTTCGACTTGAGACATGCTAGGAAAACCTACTAACCATACAACCCCTCGAACCGAAAGGCTGACACTAGTAGTGCTTTACTTTCCGTTGCTGCGATTAGCAGACATTCCCCGCAGACGAGATTTAGACGAACGTTTTGCAAATTTCTTTTGCAATGGAAGCACTATGCAGTCAGTGCCGAGAAGTTGAGTAATGATCCTGCCCCGCGAGCGAAAACCGAGGAATGCTTGTAAAACCATTTGCAATGGGAGTCGCTAGGCTGAAAGGGGGAGTAGGAAAACGCTCGTCGTAACGCCGTCGAAGAGCATTCCTGGCAAGCGAGCATGGAAGTGCTAGGGTGTGGTCAGACTCCCTACATGATCGGCGGGTGCGTACCCGGCATCCGCTGACCAAATACAACCAAAGCGCTATTTCTCCGATGAGTGCCGCTTTGCAATTCTAAAATGACATTGTCAATTCGACTTGACCTTACGGCCATCCTCTCGCAAATTACTTAGGCAGACTCAACCTAAAAATGTTTAGGAATACTACTATGCCTGACAAGGTATAATTGAACGCTGCTAGTATGTATTATAACTTGAAGGGCTGCTGGTACGCTACTTACTTATGTAGCGGATATTTTTCTCGGCTCGTCCCAATATTAAAAGGATCAATCAGGATCAGCCAAGGATACGCAACAAGAACTACCACTGGAATATTACTATTAATTATATACTACACCCTAGCATTTCCATGCTCGTTTGCCAGGAATGTTCTTCGACAGCGTTACGACGCTTGCCTACTACCCCTTTCAGCCTAGCGACTCCCATTGCAAATGGTTTTACAAGCATCCTCGATTTTCGCTCGTGGTGCAGGATCATTACTCAACTTCTCGGCACTAACTGGATAGTGCTTCCATTGCAAAAGAAGTTTGCAAAACATTCGTCTAAATCTCGTTTGCGGGGAATGTCTGCCAATCGCAGCACGGAAAGTACAGCACTAGTGTCAGCTTTTCGGTTCGAGGGGTTGTGTGGTTAGTAGGTTTTCCTAACATGTCTTAAGTCGTTGAACGCGAACTAAATGAATCGAGCAGCCCTCATAATGAACTCCAGTCGTCTCAATCTCACTCGGTTTCTACCCTCACACTTACGTAGAAGATCAACGATGTGCACAATATATATAGTGTGGTTTTTGGTCTGTTCTTACTAGACGAGATATATTCAACATATTCAATCTCCAATCCCAGGTGCGCTTACCATGGATTTCCAAGGAGACGTGTTTGGCTATTTGGGTCGAAAAATCATCGAAGATTATGATGATGCTCTCCGCAAAAGCATTCATCCACTCACCGCGACTCCTCGTGAAGAGACCTCGCAGATACCTGCGCTCCCTGAGCGTGGTTATGGCCCGCTGGATACAGTTGGAATTCTAGGTGCAGGAGTTGGTGGTCTATACACCGCCCTTATCCTAGATTCGCTGAACATCGACTACGAGATCTTGGAGGCGTCGGACCGCACCGGCGGACGCCTCCTCACCTACAACTTCCCGAATGGTGGTAAATACGACTACTACGTATGTCGCTCATTCCATGTTGCTGCGCCCCAAAGATGCTGACCATGTAAACTCTTGGCTTTCATGCTAACTAGGATGTTGGCGTCATGAGGTCCCCCCTGTCATAGAAGGACGCTCAGGGCAATTACAAGATTGGAATTATGAGGCGCTTGGGCGAGTTGATCAACTACTCGAAGCTCAACAAGGGTTTATCGAAGGTATCTCTAAGCTCCCAACTTATCGATTATCATTTTACGTCAAAGAGACAAGGGCATTTCCTCTACTTCAACGATCAACGTTATCAAGTCTCTCGGACATCGTGTGACTTTCGTGCCCGAGAAATGGGTGTGAATTCTCAGTTCGCCGCGGGAGTTGAGAATATTGTCTAGGACGTCATTCGGCCGTTCGCTAAGGACCTCATTAAAGACTTGGAGCAAAATGTCCATTCGGGCTGGCGCAACTTAATGAAGCACGATGCATACTCGCTTCGCTCATTCATGTCATTCAAGTACACTCCCAGCGCCAGCCTCCAAATTCCGCGCACGCATCTTTCCACCAACGTTATCAATTGGTGCGAAACATTCAATGACAGCACAGGCTCGTATGACCGCGGTTTAACTGAAGCGGTTCTTGTGGCGCTGGTGGAGTCGCAGACCCTTGAAGACGTAGAATGGAAGTGTTTCAAGTAAGCGCACTTCTGTCTTAGAACTCATGCACAGTCTCACACATACCATTACCATACCCAGAGGTGGTTCTCAAGTGCTCACCGACTACATGGTGGCATACCTTACTGCTAACGGTACCAAGCCTATCATCCAGTTCAATAAGAAGGTCACGAGCATCCTTCAGAGTGGAGACATCGCAATGGATGTTTCTGTGAGGGGCGAATGTAGCCCGCGCACATATTCGCACGTTATGTCGACTATTCCTCTTCCGAGCCTACGGATGATCGAACTAGGAGGTGCTGGTTTAAATGTGATGCAGAAAAATGCATTGCGTAAACTGCAGTACGGTGCTTCACTCAAGGTTGGCATGCGTTTTCGATCGGCGTGGTGGACCGAACTTTTCGGACTGGGCAATTGATTCATAAGTATATGGAATTGCCTCCTGCGAACAGAGCACGGTGCTGCGGAAGAAGAGGAAGGAGAAAGAACGAAAAAACTTACAATGTGTATGTGTATGTAATTAATACAGCAAGTACTGGATTTGTGAGACAAACGTACGCGAGTTACGTGAGTGCTTCGAAGTGCTTGATGGACCTCAATATTAAATTCCTATGTCCACACCTTTTTATCAAGGGTGGAGCTTAGCCTGGACGTCTGATGGAAAGAAACTCATCTCCGGTTCATTCCAGATTAGTATATCCGACACAGCGGCCGCTTGGGAGCAGATCGCCATCCTGAAGGATCATGACGACCTCATCAACACCATCTCCTTGTCTCGCAACAACCGCCTCCTTGCAAGTGCATTTGTTGATCACACAGCTCGTCTATGGAATCTGGACACCAACCTCCCAGTCGGACCACGCATCCAACATGAAGGTGATGTACGCTGCGCAGCACTTTCCGCTGATGGAAAGCTGCTAGTCACTGTTTGTGAAAACGAAAACGCGTACACATGGGACATTCACGCCACCCTCCAACCTTTATTTGATGTAAAATCCATGATTCTTCAGTCAAAACTACGCTGATCTCCCGCTCGCAAGTTGCAGCTTTCAGGTCCGGATGAGTGCCGCTTTGCAATTCTAAAATGACATTCTGAAAGGATCAATTAGGATCAACCGAGGATAAGCAAAGGAGTAACGACGCCCTTGTGCTTCATTATTGAAGAAAGGACACTAACGAAATAAAACGAACGCGCTACAGGCATACCCATGTCCGAAGAGTCAAGATTGTTGGAACGTAGGTCATGACGCAGACTCGGATTACAAGGCATAGACTCCCCGATGTTCTGAATACTGCGGCGGAAGTTCAATTATACCATTGTCGTCTGGCACAACGTCATCAGCGTCGACATGCACAATAATTCGGGTAGGAGGTTGGTAGTCTGTATGACTGGCCGCCGTTGCGGCTGTTTGTGCGCTAGCCGACGCCACGGATTGACTTCCAGATGCTCCATGCACCGCAGAGCTATCTGTGTCAGGGCTCTGACGGGAATTTTGTGCCTGACTGAAGGGTCTGGGAAGGTCCTTAGCCGCCAAGTCGGCAGCAGACGCATCAATAGGGCTTGGTTGGGATCTGGATTGAAGGGGTGGGCCAAGGTAGCTAACAGGATCTGTCTCCCATGGTAATGGTAATGGCGTTTCAGCGACGGTAGCCATTCGCCTGTCAACAGATGACATAGTAGCCGAACTTCGAGCGTCTCCATACATCGCGAAGTCTGCGTTTGAGCTCTGGCGTGAATGCAGTGTGGGACGGTCGCTGACTGCGAAGTTTCTGGTAGAGGTATTAAGAGGGGGTGATTGGCTGTCAGGTCGAATGGGTGCAACGGGGGATTGTAACGGGGGATTTGGTGACATTGGTTGAGACAATGCAGCCATTCGGTTGTGAGCGGATGACATGGTCGAAATTCGAGCATCCCCGTAGACAGGAAAGTCTGCGTTGGAGCTCTGGCGCGAATGTTGTGTCTGGTTTAATGATGAAGGAGGGGCACCAACTGCGAAGTTGCCGGCGGACGAATTGGTCAAGTCACTATAACGGCTGACTTCGTGTTTTGGATCTGTATGCTGTAGTCGACGTGGATGGCTTATTGTGGAAGACTGAACGTCCGGAAAGTGAGACGCTCTCCGTTTACGCCACAAGCACATGCCAAGGATGATCAATGCAATAAGGACTGCCCCACCGCCGCCCGCTGCGCCTGCGATAAGAGTAACATTACTGCTTGATGAGCTATTTGATGAACTGCTTGAACTAGATGTCGATGAAGCTGTGGCTGTGGCCGATATGCCTGTAGTGGATGACGGCGAGTTGCCGCTTAGGCACGAGGAATTACTCGACCCTGAGACCTGCTCGGACCCAGAGACACCACCTTGTATGCCCTCGGAGTCGGTGACGAAATACAGGAGGTCCGTCCCTGCGTTAACGTCTACGACGAAGGTAAAAGTGTCGTTATTCGAATAGAATACGGCTGATTGTCCGGCAGGAATAAGTTGCTGTGGCGAGATAAGTAGATTGTTTTGATAGAATTGGTGATGATCTGACCACAATAGTAATGGGCAGGACTGGACTACCATTAATGGTCAAAATGGTCGATAGACTGCAGTAGTGGTAGGTCAGTGCCACAAAAGTAGGCGAACCAAACCGTAATACCTGCATTGCGTCAGCGGGGATAACGACGAAAACGCAAACTCAAAAGGAGGTGCAGAATCTGGAATGTAGCAGTTGTTATTTGTAACCGGATTTCCAACAGTTAAGTTGTTTGTCGTCCCACCCGAACCGAATCCGGTGGCGTCAGACATAGTGAGTAGAAATGTTTTTCCCGCAGACAACAATAATGGCGATATTGAATAAGAGCCTTTGCCATTGCTGAAGGCTGATGATGGTACAGAATAATTCTGATACATTTCCAAAGACTAGACAGCACAAAGATTAATGCGAGATCGATGCGCTTGAGACGATAGCGCAGACGAACGGGAGTTATGATTATCTCAAATGGTGCTTGCCCACCTGACAACCCCGATAAAATTCAGCAGGAGTGTATAAGATGTACCAGATATGCACTTACCAGTCCATGAAATGGTGAGAGGATCACATTGAGTGGGAGTCCCAACAGTCACACTGAACGCACGCACAACAGAGAGACAAGAAGTAATATACGTAAAGAAGCGAACGAAGTGCATACTCAAGAAACGAGGAGGGTGGTAAGAAGAGACGCAGGTGTAGTCAAGGGATATCTTGAAAGGGGGGGATCAGGGCAGACTCGAGGTGAGGGGAAATCGCGTCCTAGATAACGCTGACCCGGTGAGAATCAATCACCATATAGCCTAATCTGCAAAATACCGTTGGACAACGACATGAACCAGCCGAAAGGCTGTTCGTGATCATTGATAGTACGCCACCCTCGGATTCTTCCACTCACAAGTTTCCTTAACCCCCCCCCCCCCCCCCCCACACACACACACACACAAATAACTTTCGATGTTTGAAACATGGTAGCAAGAGAATGAGGGCTTGAGTCGTGCCCTATGCATTTCATAGAATAAGTAGAAAGAGCTAGATGGGTGACCGTGACGTACTTATAAACCCAGGTACTTAGTGCCATAAATTTAGTGTTGCTGGGTAATCGATGGTCAAATATGCAACATGCTGTAACATGCTTTTGATTGACGCGCGACACCGAATCCTCGGGTCTGATATTCTGCATTCCGATATCATGGCCAGCCAAGAGCGGCTCTGAGTGGATGCACGAAGGATGTAGCGGTGGTGTGTAGATCACCGTGCCGCAAATGCCGGCACCAGCGGCAATCAACTGGGGTGGGTGTCGACGTGCGGGAGGAATGCATCCGAGAGGACACCTCGCGGAAGCAGGTACCGATGCAAACGGTCTATTCAAGAAGTGTGCGCTATTATCACTCCGCCACCATTCGGCTGCAAAGCCGTGGCGAAAACTAGGTACTAGCAGTGTCCCCGACTCCCATGTTAGTGGGAAGATGGTTTGTTGACAGATCCAAATCTCCAGGCACCTAGTATACGGGCCTCGAGCCTCATGTATGGGAACCCTTTCGACAGTTGTTAATGAAATTTGCTGTAGAGATTCGATTATTCGAGTCATTCGACACCAGCACGTGACAAAGTCATGCTTAGCGCCATAGGATACCATGTTCGCAAGACAAGTTCTAGTTGATATGATGGTAGATTCGATAGATCGCGTTAACGTCTCTCAAAGACAGTGTCGATACTCAGGTCGTGCGATACAAAATCTGGGGATGTAGATGTCTGATGGAGATGTGCATTTGAGAGGGGAGGATGGTGTAACACCTATGATACATCCTGTCGGCTGTTTGATGTAAACGGGTATCTCCTTGGAAAACAAGATAACCTGCAAACGTGCTGGAAGAGTTGATGACATCGAGTTCAGGGGTAGACTGGATGGAATATGCAGAGTGAGTAGGGAGTGCAGCACCCAGCCGGATGTTTCCCATAACCATCAACGTAGTCTTATGTATGGGAAGATGCACATAGCGCCGGTCGCAGACCTGAGCGCTTGATCTATACAGCAATAAGCTGTGAAGCGAACATGAGGATGACGCATGGGACAAATCATAAAATATGGCTTGAACGAACGAGTATCCAGTTTCCTAAACTCCCAACCAGACGCCCTCTAATCGCTCGCGATTGAGCACTGAGTTCGTCTAGACGGTGCTTCCCATGAGTGATGCTCTAGACTCTTATGTAGGCTAAAGCTGACCACTTGCCTACCAGCGAGCCGCAAAATCAAATCTCTCGTACATTCTTGAACAAAAGCGCAGCAACTGCTGCATATACAGTCCCGAAGTTGTCTTCTGGGTGAAGACTGGGTTCTGGAAGTGAGCTGTCCCACGAGAAATGATTCGCGTGCTTCTGACAAGAATTAAAGTCGTAGAAGATAGGCTGGACTCATCAGGGATTATTACCATTGCCGGATAATACGGCCCGATTCAAAGATCCCAGCACACCTCTCTCGCGAATAGTCTTCGATCTACCGTAGTTGAGACTCCAAGCTCAGACCATGTCTTCCTCCACCAATAAGACGATAGAAATCACGCCATGTCAGACGTTTCGGGGCCATACCGCTCATGTACGTGGTGCTGTGCATCTGAACGGCGGACAACAGATCATCACATGTTCGAGGGACGGCTCACTCTGACTATGGGACCTAAAGAGCAGCGCACAGATAGGCGAGAACTGGCAAGATGAGAATGACGCAGGAGTGTTGTCCATAGCATTGTCTCCAAATGGCAAGACAGTCGCAAGTGGAAGCAACGATAGAACTGTGAAGTTATGGGACATCGAGATGAGGAAGGTCATCGCCAAATGGGAAGGACACACCAATATTGTGTGTGCACTGTGCTGGAGTGGAGATGGTAATCAAGTACTGAGCGGGTCCTGGGATGGGACGGCAAGAGTCTGGGATGTCGAGAGCGGCAAAACTGTCCTGACAGTCAAAACCGGGCATAAGTGGGTGTGTGCGGTGAAATACTCGCCCGATGCAACAAAAGTCGCAACAGCCGGATGGGACGAAAATGCAGTCAAAATATGGGATGCAAAGACCGGCAAGCTGCTCAAAACGCTCAAACACAATGATGAAGTTTGGAGCTTGGCCTGGACGTCGGACGGAAAGAAACTTATCTCCGGTTCACGTCTGATTAGGATATTCGACACAGCCACCTGGCAGGAGATCGCCGTCCTTGACTCTTTGGGTCACCTTGTCACCGTCATCTCCTTGTCTCACAACGACCGCCTCCTTGCAAGTGCATCATGGGATCAAGTAGCGTGTCTATGGAACCTCGACACCAACCTCCAAGTCGGGCCACCTCTCCGGCACAAAAAGGATTTGCGCTATGTAGCCCTTTCGGCTGATGGAAAGCTGCTAGTCACTGGTTGTCTGGACAAAAACGCGTACACATGAGACATTCACGCCATCCTCAAAGAAGCTGGTCTCGAAGACCTCCTCCCTGATGTAAAGCTCATGGTTCTTCAGTGAGAAATACACTAATCTCTCGCTTGTAGGTTGCAGCTCAAGAGTCATTAATGAACGTACGTGATTTTTTCTCAACCTTCCCAATGGTCATAACATTGATATTCTATCTAGGCGGATGTCACGCAGGCTGAGGATGATGAACTTTCCGCCAGGCTTTTTCAATGACGTGACATATGGTGCTTATGTGCGTCATCAGCATTTTTAATCGGTTCCTGTTCTGACCTCTTGATCTCAGTCATCCAGAATGTACGGTAACCATTACCATTCCTCTTCCCGCCGTCCCCGCCCTCTCGCACCCTCTTTGGGGAGTGCGAGTGCGCTCTTTGGTCGCCTTTGGTCGCCTTTCCGCCGCTCTCACCACAATACCAACGATGCAATCGAACTCCAGCAACGATCAAGACAGTCCTTTGTCTCTCGTGGTCCTCGTATTGTCGAAGTTGCTGCAGTCAAGGATAGAGAGGTATGTATTTCTTTGCATGCATTTCCCATCGCTGTGGTCTAATGGTTTCTGTCCAGGTTATATTTACTGCTCCGCCGCCGCCAGAGAAAACACAGCAGCAAAGCCAATCACACGGACAGGGGTCGTTCACGATACCGCCTGCTTCAAGTACTAATCCTACTATACCACGTCCAAGACATCCGCATTCACTACTCGTCCGGTTGTTGGCTCATCTTGTGCTTTTTCTCTGCTGCGCATCTCCTCAACAAACACGCTGATGTCAATACACAACTAACACAGCAGCAGCAAAGCTAATCGCATGGCCGAGTCTAGGCCTAGGCGTCATCATCGCAGGCTTAGCCTGCTGCCGCCTCAACATCCGCTATACCTCCTCCTGCAAGTAGTCCTACCCCACCAAATACTCCAAACGTGTAGTCACGACCCCTTCCATTGCAGGCTCGCTTCGTACTTTTCTTTGTTGTGCATGATCGCCGCGCTGCAGCATATGGACACTTATTTCATCTTTGCATCTGGTTATTTCGTAATGATTGTTATCTCTTTGTTCGTGCCGAGAGTGCGTATTTGATTTCCACAACCTCCTCAATTTCAGGTTGCTTTCAACGCTATGCCATGGAGTCTTAGTCTTAATCTCAAGCAGTAGAAACATATCCTGGCTGCAAATCGTGGTGCTCCACGTCTCGTGCACCAGTCTTCCCATCTGATCTATTCCTCGGGAATCCGATAGTAAGTATTCACATCTCCTTCGGACTGAATCGTTCCCTCCCAACCGCAGTTCCTGCAAGTTCTGCATACTGCCCGCCTAATTTCAACACACTATGCTGATCTCGCAGCGATTTACAGGTGATACCGGAACCGGTCTAAGTATACCCTGCGGGAGGTGCATAGACTGGAAGGCTCGAGCTCATTTGTAGACGTCCACAGTACTAGTATTATAAAATAAAGCTACCACCTGGTCTTCTAGATGATGTAGTAGAATTGAGCCTGACGAACAAGACCTTTCCGTTTAATGATGCATCGATGAAAGGTCAGGTGGCGGCCAAGGTCAAATGTAAATTGCAAACGATTGGGCCACAACAAATCAATGTTTGACATGTTGACGAGACGAGTCTGATAATCGATGCAATAGGAACGGAGTATGAGATTGTTCGTGAAATTGGGCTAGACACGATCTGAGAAACACGCAATAAACGTCGGCGCGAATCTGTGTGCTTGATATGTACCCTAGTTGGAGCGCTGGATCTCTTTAACCCACGAAAGAGATCCAGAAAGTGTTGATTATGATTTTAATTCACTGGGAAATCTTGCTAAAGTCGGACTTGGTGATGATCATTCTTTAACGGGAGGTCATATTGGCCTTCGAAAGGGGGTCAGGCAAGCACAAAGATCGGCACGGTCGAAATCGTCATCATGGGGCTGATGTGATACGTTTTCACTTAAATTCGGCAGGGAAACCGGACACGATATTTGCTATCCAACCTGGACTCGGTGTAACATTTGAACTGTTATCAGCGTCCAACCACACCTCAAAGTACAAAAAAGCGGTGAAATGACAGCACTCACTGGATGGTAAGCGACCATAGTATTAGCAGAACAGTGTTAGGTGGTAGGGAAAGCAGTGAAGTGCCATATTTTTAAAGATATGCATGCATCATACCGTATCGTCATAATATCCATGGTGACCACGCGCAGAGCATGCGACAATGCAGGATTAGCAAGTGGAGGTGGATATAAGTTTACTCTTCTTCCTCCTCTTCCTCCTCCTCTTCGCCTTCCTCCTCTTCATCCTCCTCCTCCTTGGCAGCCTCAACCACAGCAGTTGCGATACGGTCCAAATCCCGTTGGCCATCTTGGCTTATCCGTCGTCCACCATTATCGGTCTGCTCCAAAACACCGATCTTCTCTAGCGACTGGCAGACTTTTCTTTGGACGGAGGCAGAGGAGTCGGCGTGGTGTGATGGGCGGTTGCCGCGTCTGTTGCGACCACCGTGAAGTTTTGTCAATGCACCGATACCGACGTCTTTGCGGAGGTAGATGTGCCGTGCAACAGCAGCTGATTATGATCGCTCTTTAAATTTGTTCTCTGATGAAGGGTACTGAATGCAACGCACCTGCACGGACGTAGTACCAGTCTGGGTCGTAAGGCGCAAGCTCCTTGAAAGACCCGGTTTTAACAATGTCGACCCATGTAGGGACCTCAAGCTTTCCCGACCGCTTGAGATGGGAAGCATATGCAACAATGAAAGCCTCGGCGCTGCAAGTGATATTCACGATTAAATCTTGGACCGATTCGATATAAGTCAATGACATACCTGATATCTCTTACTCCTGGCATATTGGATAGTGGGAAAGACAACCGTGAATAACCTTGAGGAAAGTAACGCGGAACGTTTCGCGCGACGGTTGGCGGCTTGTGTACGACTCTGAGAATTAGAGTTCAGTACTGAGTTCAAATTCAGCCACCGCTGTGCAGTTTTGAGATTAGTCATCAAGTCTGCTGCATTCGCCTCGCGTCTACGATGAGAAACACTTCGACGAATCAACATTCAGCTAGACTCGACACATTGATCATGATGGATGATGCATATGGTCGATATCGATAGAAGGTCGACAGAAGATTGAGCAGCTCGCTATCCAACGACATGATTTGCCATTATTTTCATCGCAGAAAATGATCAATGTAGGCGTGTCGCTCGCAATTCGAATATTTCTGCACACGTTTAGGTGCACGTTGCGTTCAAGTGCAGGCAAGGATATTTGAGCCTCATTTGATCTGACTGGCAGGTTTTTACACGCGCCTCACCGACTACGACTTCAAGCTTCTGCTTATGTAAACTGGATATTTTCGTGTGGTTTCTCTTCTGAAGCTGTGCACGGTACCATGATCATATCCACCGTTAACAAGGATACTCACAGTTTCCCTCCTTTTTCCTCTTTACCTCCAGAATTACTCATAGAGATCTTTTCAACTTGCAGCCTCACAGGTGACTGGCACACCCCCCTCACGCTATCCAAAGTCTGCTGTTTATGGAGAGACTTGATTATATCGTCACCGTGCATATGGCAGATGATCGTCATACTAGACTCGAGGCGTACCATGTCCTCCATCCGTACTCAGGCAGAGCTATGGATCGCTCGCTCTTCACCTCTTCCATTCAATGTAGTCTTCAAATTAACAGATTTCGAGCGACTGCTACCCATCATGTCTTGCTTCCTCCCTAATCTCGCCCGTTGGATGCGCTGCACTATCACTTATGATGGGAGAATTATCGAGACATCCTTATCAGACCTCACCCTGTCCTCGCCTCGTCGCATACTACATCATCTCGATATTATTCTCAAGACTCCCTTCGAGGACGTCGCAGGTGATGATGGAGATGATATCATCTTTTTCTCCTGCGGAAGCACGACATACCGTCACATATCCATCAAAGTAGCAACAACCAAACTGCCTCATGCAGAAATGGTCAACCCCCTATTATTCACATCACTCCACATCTCAGAGACGGCATTCGAATGCTCCGTCCGGTCGCCGGACCTCCTTCGTTTTCTTGCACATTGCCCGAACTTGGAGCATTTATATTTTCACGGTTTGTCCAATGATGAAGGCACTCTTGATGCGCCACCTCCTGCCATCGCCCTTCCGCGATTACACACGCTCCTCCTAGACCAAATTTGCAATCAGCGCAGCATCCTCTCGCATCTCTACCTCCCTGCATTACGAGAGCTTTATCTGCGTCACATCAACGTAGACGACCAACTCGAGCCATACCACGTCCCTGAAGAGGGTGACAGCGATGACGAGGCCCATGACTTTTCCCAGTCCCCACACAGCGACCTTCACACTGGCATGGGTATCCGCAAGCTCTTATCGCGCTCACGCCCCCCGCTCGAGATTCTAGACATGGATCTATCAGATATGCGTACCAAAGACTTCCGCTGGGTTTTTGATAAGCTGCTTGACCTAAAACAGTTCTCCATCGTCGGGTCTGATATGTCGGATTCGGTGGTTGCGTTGTTTGCGCCTTTTGCTGTTGGAGATGGGGATGGCAGGACAGGGAGGGGATGAGTGTGCGTCTGCCCAAGCTTTCTGTTCTCAAGATGTACAGCTGTCAACAGCTTTCGGGTGATGCGCTGGTGAAAGCCTTGAGTGCACGCGTCCGCTACACGGATCATGCAGCGCCAGATGCTACGCTGGGGACAATAGTCATTTCAAGCTGCAATAATTTTACTGCGAGTCATGCTCAAGAGTTGTCCTGGGATTTGCACGATCGTCTGCATCTGTCGTGATGCTGTCTTTGATTTGGAATAACATTGTTAGGGATTATTGTAAGGACACGCCCTGTCGATGCACATAGATGTATTTATACTGTATTTGCTCTGTTGTGTATTACTAGTACTTAAGTTACGAGTATCGGAAGAAGTTTCGACCTTCCCTTGGTTGAAACGTATGATATAGAAGGAACCACTGTTATTCCATCTGTTATGACCTGACTGGGGAAGATTAGTCGAAGCAGGCGCAAAGAGCGTACCGCCTCATTCATCTGGCCAGCGTCTCGTTCCTATGACACTGTTAGTATGAACCTGCGCCTCAACAAAGCACCCCACCTAACAGGAAAGGCAATCTGTTGTCTCTCCGCCGACTCCCTCAACAGACGTCGGACATCCACAACGTTCTCGTAGTTGGCCCTCCACACATTATCTCCATCACGCTCACCCCAATGGAAAGTATGAAACGTATCCACCTCGTATCCTTCCTCCCACTTCTGCCTCACAAAAGACGCATTGAACGGCGGCTGATATATCCACCACTGTCATCCCACAACCAGTCAGCACACACATTACAGAAAGTAAAAGCCCGCCAAGCCTCACATGGTCCACAAAGAGAATCGGCTCGTGGTGAGGCACGACCAAGTGCAGCGCTGTAGGCGTAGCAATCTCAAGGAAGCAAGTCGTTTCAAGGAACAAGCCTAATACTTCCATGAATATCTTGCGATGCCGCCCTGGAATGTACATCGTATCTGCAGAACCTCCGATGAGCCGCGTTTCACCATTGGTGAATGCAGCGAGGCGTTCTCTCAAGTGCACGGGTACTTTCTGGAAAGCTTCCATGCAAACTCCGACTCCCACATGTGGATCCCTATAGATGTTATCAGATAAGCGCAGGGAAATACCTTGTGAATTAACTCACCCCCACCTACAATAGATAATCAGAAATATCGATGAGAGTTTATCAGAATGTCACGTACCACCAGTCGGATCCCCATCCCCTCCAGGATTCCGTGAGATTGATAGACGTATCCGGGGATACGTTGACAGGGGGAGCATGCAAGCCAAGGCTGAGGTTATTATCCTGTGCAGGGTTAAAAACAGGCAGGCCCCATGGTGAATGGTACCAAAAGAGTTCTTGGTCAAACTTTTCCAATCGCGGAATATTCAGCAGTGTGTCAAACGGCACCCATAGGTAGCCATCATAACAGTCTTGCTCCTGGAGAGCAGTGTACAGCATATGATGAGCCATCTATGTGACTGATGAGCACCAGGCACACGAATTAAAATCCTCGGAGCACACACGCGTCCTGCCATCTTATAATATGATGGATCACTTAGATCCTCATCAGAGTGGTACGAGTCTACAAAGACATCATAGGAGTGATCAAAGCCGGAGTCCTCGCGGGAAACAGGTCCAATGTAGAGAATCTAGCATCAGGTATGTGAACTTGTCCAAAAGACTTGGTCGCGCAGCACTCACATTTGGAAAATAATCAGAATATACTTCTCGGTGGTAATCCAGGTTGGCACCGTAACGAGCGTGGCTGAAGAAGACTACTAGCAGGATATTGTCGAAGCGGTTATAATTTGCCAGTGTTTTCTTATGCGAATGAGACGGTAAAGGCCGGCGATGACAAGCGTCTGGCTTAGACTCCGAGGTGAAGCCCCACTGCGAGTTCGGGGCGCGTAGTGTCCACGCATTCTCATGTGTCATTACGAATGGTACAAGAAGCAGATATCCAACTAATGTCACCGCAAATACGACCGGGTACCGACTCGGAGGCTTGATTTTTTATATCAGCTCAAGAGTAGGTCATCTGTGGAGTTAGCCTACTCGAGTCACGCATTCAGATCCAACATCTTCCTCCGTGGCCTGTCTTATGCTGGAGACATATACGCCCGCTGCTGTTAATGCGAGGAGACATCCCATGAATACAACTGGCTCGTCGAGGAAACCTGCGGTTAGCGAGAAAAGGACGACGGTCGAGGCGAGCACGGTCATGATGCTTCCTAGAATGACATTGTAATCTGATGGCCTAAGCACGAGACACGCACGAGACACAAAAAACTCACAGTATATGACATAGAGTGCCGATATGTCTCGACCGGCCTCCGATAGACATGACAGAGCTAGTGCGATCAGATCTGCGTGCGATCCCAAACTATGACTTCCAGTGTTAAGGAAGGTTACGCTGAAAATATAGAGCGATAAATGGACAAGACAGTTGACCGTGAAGATGAGCAGGTTGATGGCATCGAAAAATGACGGATGGTGTGATTTGTAGACCTGTGTGTGCAGCGGACTCTACATCGAACTTCAGTCCAAGTGTGAGATTTTATGACTTACAATATCAACCAGGGTGTCAGAAAACGAGATGCTGAGCGCAGAGACAAGCAACGAGAGATCTGGCAAGTCACTTGAGCGGCTAATGAAACCGCTCTGAATAAAATTAGAGAGTGGTTCAACTACTGGCGGTAGTTGCCTCACCCGAGCGATGAATACCCCACAAAACTGAATTTTATCAGTACTCAGGAAGATTACTATCTAACCAGTTTCCTGGAATTACATACCTGTAGAAGAGCAGCATACCACAGTTGTGGAGTATACGTTCTACGAAAGAACACACGCAGCACAAATAGCGAACAGAGACTCGCCGCGGGGATTACAAGGTATGGCGCAAGTGGATCGGTGTATTCTCTGCTTTTAGAAATCTATGAGAAATATGAAGTCGTCGTAATTTCCCTGGGATGAAAAAAAAAGCGCCGGACATACCACATAGGCCCGACTCGCGTACAGCGTGGAAATGACAAGAATGGACAAACTCAAGCGCCAGCCATTAAGACTCGGCCAGTCAAGCCTTAACCGAGGATATATTTGTGCCAATTCATTGAGTCGGATCCTGAGAGTAAAAGACTCGTGACTGCCCTCGAGTGGGATATTAATATTGCTCAAAGGCTGATCTTCGTTGTTGTGTGGGCAGGGATCGAGCGAATCATAGCGAAAGTATTTTTGTCTCGCGGAGTATAAACCAAATGCAGCGAATAGTTTAATGGCTTCGGTGACAGCGAGATGGATGTGGATGTCGACAGGAGTTCCTGACTTGTGGTCGACCAGAATTTCGGATGAGACCCAGAGAACAAAGAATCCAATCTAGTAACGATCATCGATGAGCTGGGCGGTGTTGAACATGATCTCAGATGTCAGTGACTGACTGGAAGAAGAGCTTTATTCTGCGAAAAATTGTAGTGAAAAGAAAAGAAATGCATGGGCGGCAGGCGAGGAAGGACCAGCATGGTCTGTGCTTTGGGTTCGGTTCTGCCACCCGGCTGGGCGTGCGCTGTTACAATAATTGGAATTATCCCTGATGCCGAGGGGAGTGTAATGCTAATAGACCAGAAAGAAAAACGACGTGCGGTAGTGTCAGCGAGTTCAAAAGGTGGTTTGAATTTGGCTGGACGGAACGTGGTCGTTTCGCAACTCGCAACTCAAAGCCGGACCCGGCGCAAGAGTGCGAACTTGTTCGCAGTATATGCCAACCTCCACCAAGTACTATGCTATGAAACCGTGACACTCGGCTATTCACGATGAAATTCATGAAGGTGACAGATTAGCCAAAGATGGGCATGGGCGTTTATCAGAAGATGCTTCGGTCGCAACGCACAAATGTCCGAGCAAGACCTTACTGCAAACAAGTACTGCTGAAAGACAAGACATTTCTCTAAATAAAATAGTGTACATTTCGATATCTACATATGCGATTGAAAATAAAAATAGCTGATGATGAACAGTAAAACCAACACATAATGCACACTGCATTAGTGGCTGTTGACGACGTCGATGCCACCGGCATCATTAAGCTTCAGTTCCTTCACGCCGTTAGCCAGAGGCTCCAAGCCTTTGGATTTTCGAGAAACCAACTCTCGGCGAGCGCGAACACCTTCACGCAAACGCTCAAGGGCGGGGACGGTCATGTCCCAGGACAGACAAGCATCGGTGACTGACTGGCCATATTTGAGGCCAGCAGGACCACTCGACGGTACATCTTGCCGCCCCTCGACGAGATTAGATTCAAGCATAACACCCATGATGAACGCCGACGTGTCCTGACTCTCCAGTTGTTGCGCCTGAATGAACAGTAAACAAAAATACATAAAAAAAGTCCGGGAATGCTCACGATATCTTCTACAACTTCTATCTGCCTACGATGTTGTTTTTGGCTGTTTCCGTGACTGCAATCAATCTGAATTTGGATCATATCAACGATGGTGATATCCTGAATATAACACTTTAAAATTACCATGATTTTACAAGGAAGACCAGCTTTGGAAAGCTTCTCGCCACAGTCACGGACGTATTCTGCGGTATAATTAGGGCCTTTAGAGCCCCCACGCAAGATTACATGTGTGTCCGGGTTGCCCTACCAAAAGTTAGTCGCTGCCGAGGCGTTTAAAAGGGCTAAATTGCCGTACCTCGGTTTCGATGATACTGCTAAGGCCTTCTTTGCCCACACTAAGGAAGACATGACCACTCCGAGCGGCACGCGATGCATCTATCGCAATGCTAACGGATCCGTCGGTCGAATTTTTGAATCCAGTGGGCATCGACAGTGCAGAGGTCAGCTCTCGGTGCACTTGAGATTCCGTGGTGCGGGCGCCAATAGCTCCCCATGATACTAAATCGGCAGTGTACTGAGGCGAAATTGTATCGAGGAACTCGCAGCCAGCAGGCACACCAAGTTTGGCAATATCTAAAAGCAGACTGCGTGCAATGCGCAGACCCTTGTTGATCTGGAAACTACCATTCATATCGCTATTTCATCATGATTAGCATTCGTTGGTCGTGAAAAAAACGGAAACACACTTACGGATCGTTAATCAAACCTTTCCATCCGACAGTCGTCCGAGGTTTTTCAAAATACACGCGCATAACAATGTGCAAGTCGTCCTTAGCCACGTCTGCATAGGCTTTGAGCAGTTTTGCGTATTCGATAGCCGCACCCGCGTCGTGAACCGAGCAGGGACTAATGACTACAAGTCAGTCAAAACTCAACTGCGCATCAATAGTTCATACCCAACCACCACCATCAGCCGGTCATCATCGCCTCTGAGTACATTTTCGGTTGCCCGACGTCCCTCAATTACGGTGTTCGCAGCAAGAAAAGTCCTGCATGTACGTTGGAAATTAGAATATCATCATTAAAAAGTAAAAGTACGCACAAAGGGAGGTCTTCCTGCAGGATTTGAGGTGGAATTAATGGACGCGTCGCTTTGACGCGACGGTTCTCAAGCCGTTGAAGTGCTTCTTTGAAAGAAAGAGCCATTGAGAGATCCACTTGAAAATGAGGTGAATAGGTATCTGTTGAAGATGACCGAGGATACAAATCTACCGTTTTCTGACATTGGATTATATAGGTTTTTGGATGGCGTTGATGAGTACGATGTGCGGAATCAATACCACTTGTGAGAATTGCGATAAGCTTGAAGAGGCGGAATGAGAGAATTCCTCCTCGGATGGCGAACGATGAAGAGATCTTGGTCGAGTCATCATGATCTCTACTGCAAGGTTGACTAATTGATCCAGCACCAAAAAAGTAAATTCACACCAATATTTGCACGTGTCATCCATTTACACTTTCTTCGGAAAAGTTTACTTTTGTACCTTCGTTCAATCAACCATCTGCGTAGACACGGTCCAACGTTCCTCTGTCATTCGTCTTTTCTGCCATCTCTAGTCATGGATTTCTCACAGCTCAACTCCGCTGAACAGGCCCATATGACCAAGATTATCGAAAAAAAACAGGTATTGGTTCGTCATGTGCACTTCAGCAGAGCCTGAATATTATACAGATGCAAGACTTCCTACGTCTATACTCAGGCCTCGTTGAAAGATGTTTTAGCTCATGCTGTAATGACTTCACGAGCAAGGCATTGTCTTCGAAAGAAGTGATAGCTCTTCATACCTATCTTCACACAGTTCGAGTTTAACCTTTGAGCAGGAGCAATGCGTTATGAATTGCGCAGACAAATTTTTGAAGCACTCCGAGCGGGTGGGACAGCGATTTGCCGAGTTGAATGCAGGTACGCTCCATCATTGTCCAAGTCAAAATATACCTATAATCGATCTTCAGAGGCTATGGGTCCCAAGCCATGAGAATAAAACCATGCAATCTAATTCGTGTGCTATGTCGATGCTATCAAGGTGCTATCATAATTTCATCTTTTTGCGTTTGATTAGCACAGCGACTTTGTCGCAATCGCCCCAAAATCCACCATGCTTGCTTGTTTATTATAATCGGACCTACTGACTTTGACCTGTGGCGCTGGTCCACGACTACCATCTATGTATCCACCAGGCACTTTATGGTTTCCTCGGCATTTGGTTTATCGTTTCGTCTAGATGTTGCGTTACTTCCTGTTATTTGCGTTAATGCGATGATAAGCGTTGTGAGAACGCTATTTCAGTCTCTCGTGCACACCCCAAGCCCTTGGTACAGTTTTTGTCCTATTGAGCCACTCCTGTTATCTGATGGAATTCTTGGCATTAAACCTACTCTCGCATCGCTGTATCACTCATGTCGACCTTTATTAGGCTCCTTCCTGATAGCGCATCGTTTGGTTCTTTTATGCCTTCTGATGTTCCGTCCGAGTCGGTCATTCACAACCTGGTGAATGATTTGTCTCGTAATGTTGGTATATATAATAACTCAGCAGGGACTGCACGGGGAGCGTGTGGTTGAGGAATGAGGCCGAGCCAATATGCTCTAGCCTCTTCTGCTCCAGTTACATCTGATCAAGATATCAGATACATGTAACTATGGACAGCAACTCATCTACATATTAATATGTAAGCACGGAGCGTCTTGATCCTGTGGAAGCAATTCGCGTCGACGCCATGTGCCCGCTTCACTCCCTCTTTACTTTGGGCTGGCGCATTTTCGAGAACTCGAACAATATGGAACGCTTAGCGCTGCCGCAACTGCGATTTCAGCCTGTCAAGTGATCTTCTCACAGTTCAACATCCTATAGTATGGCGTCCTCCTGCTCTTTCCACGGAATTGGGAAGTTGTTGGAATTCAGAATGCATCTCTCGATAATAAGCGCCGCTTCCGGAAGATGGACGAATTTGTGCGCAAGGTCTCACTCTCCAACGCGTTGTGCTTGACCTTCGCACAGACGCATTTGCACATGGTCAACTGTACACAGGTTTCTCCCGAGTGCGGAATCGTCGCGACATTCGGACTCGGACGTTGTTGTCAACGACAAATGAGGCAAAAAAAAATACACCAAATGTCGTTTACTCTTCGCTATGAATATGAACAGTATTTACTTCTCGGTCCGCAGGCGAGCGGATTTCCTGTTATTATTATGATACATAGATTGAGCGCCGCTCATATGGACACTATAGACTGTGGAAAGGACAAGCGTGAAAACCGAACAAGAGCGGGCTTGGCCTAAGGAGAGATTGTACAAATATGGACAATTGAATTAGCCACCAAGGTCTATATCAGGGGCTGCCTAAATTTGTCACTACGAACTTCGCACCGTGACTACCTCGGAACTCCACTCAGCACCCTTGAAGCTTGTTAGCCGTCCTTGTGCTCCCTCTGATTAATTGCAATGGCGCCTCATCCTCTTATCAATCAACCTGCGCCAGAGTTCTCCATCCCCGATGCGAACGGACACACGTTCAAATTCCCCCCTGAAGAACAGGGGGTGCGAGTGAAGAAGCCTATTGCGTTGTTCTTCTATCCCGAGGCAGGTGAGCACTTGCGCATTCGCATGCTCCGGCCCGAAATATTGTGATCATCCGTTTGCTGCACAGGAACGTTCGGTTGCATTCGCGAAGCTTGTCAATTTCGTGATGCATTGGTTGGTATGTACTCTCACATTCTTGCATAGATATGTACTATGTATTGAGCATGAATTTTTAGAGAAAGAGATCTTCAAGCGGACTGATGTTCAGGTCATCGGGATAAGTCCCGATCCTGTGCCAAAGCAGAAACAATTTGTTGAGAGTCAGAACCTTACAGTGAGTTATCTTAAGATTTTGAAGCGCCGTTACGGTCCAGCTGAATGTTGCGTGTACAGTATCCTGTCTTGAGCGACGAGAAGCACGTTGCCTACCAAGCTTTTCATGTCGGCAAGAGCCTTCTCGGATTCACCGACACCAGAACAACTTTTGTCATCGATAGTGAAGGCATAATCAGGTAAAGCCATGTACGCTCATCAGGCAGGATTCAAGTGTAACTGGTAATATATAGGGATTCGTTATCTGCAACCATGAATTACAGCGCCCACGTCAAATTTGTCATTAAGGCCTTGGGTAAACTTGAAGTGGACTCGTCTCAACATTCTGTTGAGTCTTCGTCAAAGACCCATGACGTGGAAGACGATGCTGTACGTTCTGATGACTCGTCATCATCACAAATTCCTGACGAACTGGGTCGGGTTGCATACGTGGTTGGTGCATGACGACTTCGTCCCGTATTCTTACCTTCATTGTACTGTGTTTGTTGTGTTTAAGCGCCCATTATATGCATCACGTGCAATAACTCC
This sequence comes from Suillus subalutaceus, assembly GCF_016647625.1. Lineage (NCBI taxonomy): Eukaryota > Fungi > Basidiomycota > Agaricomycetes > Boletales > Suillaceae > Suillus > Suillus subalutaceus. The sequence goes on along the minus strand of NW_024540382.1, from coordinate 85,229 downwards.
ATAACATGTAATCGGTAACATACAGAGCTGGAATTCTGTGAGACCTGCAAAACCTGACATTTTACAGTAACTATGACTAGGCCCAGTTAATGAAGGACATGCCATTAGCAAAATCTGCGGAGGCCATATGTGCACCATCCGGGATCGGCTTGCCTTTTTGGTAAGCACGAACCATGTCTTTAAGTTGTTTTTGCTGCTTGCATGCTGCGATCACGGTGATTAACTCGCGCAAAACACGATATCAACTGTAACTCACTGGGCTTATGGGCTTTCCAATGACTCTTCTGGCATTCCTGGGTACAATAAACCGCCTGTACTGCTTGTCAGTGGCTGAGTCACGTCCTATTGGAGCTCTTACTTCTTTGCATGCGGCACATCGTTTGAACTGCGTAACATTCTGTTCGACAGCATCGCAGTTAACATTCGAACAACTTTTCAATAGTTCTTTCTTGGCATCCACATCGTTGTTTGCCCATTCCCATACCACCGGGTCCATCCACAGGTTCTGGGTCAGCCAAAGATAATCCTGAGCCTCTTCGGGACTATTGAATCCACGAGGGTTGTTATTAAGGCTGCCTAAAAATAATCAGTGAGAACTCAGGATAATATACAGTGTCAGGGCCATACGAGGCTTGTCTATTTTTGCTAGAATTTTGGTCAGAATAGTTGGATTGGCGTGAGCAGCCAACCGAAGGTATTGTCGAGCGACAGGGCAGTCGCCCCACAATCTGAAACAGGCCAAAGCTGCTGTGTGCAGCATCGATCCATCGGCACGTTTCAACAGCGCTTGTTCGTGCTCGGATGATAGGCAATCTGAGGTAGGTGTTTGAAATATGGTTCCACCTCGTGGAGGTGTCTGTCGCCGATTATGGGCCAACCACTGTTTTACGAACGACAAGGCATCGGCTGGTCGGCCTGCAGACAAGAGCATAGATCCGAGCCACGTTCGTTGTGACATGTTATCTCCCGGGCACAGACGCAGCATCTCAATCATAGTGTCCCTTCATTAATCGATGACGTATCAGAACCGACAAAGAGCGCACAAGGAAACACATACGAAGATTTGCCAAACTGGCTAGCTTCAAAGTAAAGTCGGACTTGAGCCTGTAGGACGCGCATATATGGACGCGTTTCGAGTATGCTATAAAATTTTCCAACTTCCTTGCTGCCATCATCGAAACAGGTTGCACCCAAACGCTGTTTCAAACCTTCTTTACCTGTCCAGAATAATTGATTGTTTTCAAAGCCAACAGTTCCATGAACAGACTCACCCTTGGCCTCCGCATTTTCCAATGCCTTCAGTGCTTCCGGCAGAGGAAACAGGAAAGCAGCCTGAACAAAAGCATCTAAATTGTTTCCATCCTCCATAGCCTTAAGAAGAAAGGGCAACGCTTTCGCTGGTTTCCTCCTGCGGCATAAATCTTCGGCTCTATCGAGACTGAAAGAGTCGCAGTTGGTTAGCAATTACATCAGATGCAAACATGATTCAGGTATCCACACTTGTTCTGAGCTTCTATGCTAACTGTGCCGCCGCCAACCCCGAGCTTGCTCTCCATTCCATGTCGTCGATTCATGAAGTTCTGCACAAAGTGGTTGGAGGTAGAGAGTGTATGCTGTACCACGTGCCGTACATAGCCCCCAGCTAGCTAGACGCGTTCAACGACGTAATGCGCCAAATGGCCCGGACACGTGCTTCCGTATATCGGCGAAATACAACTTCAAGCTTCAAGTAGTATATAGTACTGTCACATAACCATGCATCCTTAATGTTTTTCATTGTGTAAAGTAAGGCATGCGCAATTATCTGATTGCTACCTGCAAGACAAAGGTACCAAACAACTTGTGCCGATTAATTATTCTCAACGCCCAACTGGAACATTCAAACTTGAGTCAGGCCTCAACTTCCATGACTATGTATCGGACAAGGTGTTGTTTCTTTTCGTGTTCAGCCTGAGAGGGTCACGACTCACCACAAAGATTAATTCATCATGATCTCATGTAAAATACGACGGGATGAAAGGAATGACTAATAGTACTTGTCGTGCGATCGGCCGCTGGTTCAATCCAAGTGCATCGATTCAAACTATGCAGCAGCAGACCATGTGCTAGGGCACCGCCGCCGGCCACTGGTCCAATGTAAATGCTAGTGTGGAGAACACATCGAGGCCTGTGGTTTCCACTGGACGGCAAGGAAACTCTTTTTCCTGCAACACAACAAGGGTTTTTCCCCGGAAAATCGGCTGGCCAACGCATAAAATTCGAACGCTTCCACATTTCTCTGCGTCTTCCCTGACCTTCTAGGGTATGTATGTGGCATATCTGATAACCTGTACTGTAGTAACTGTACCCAACTTGGACAACGAACTCACGTACCAACATATCATCTCAAATGCGGAACCTGCGACCCGACCTCTCGGACCTTATATTCGTCACAATATCCCCCGACACAGCCCATAGAGCACCGTGTCTTGTTGTTTTGCAGCGGTATACAAATACAGGAAATTTCTCTCTTCTGATAGGTACTGGATACTTGAATGTGGCCCGGTAGAGGTCTCCGACTGCTCTCCATGATGTTCGGCCGTCAGGACCGAGGCTCCAAAATTAATGGCCTTCAAATAGGCGTCAAATAGGGGTAGTCATGTGTCACCGAAATATCACCGCGGCAGTGTGACAAGGAAAACGAGTCGCGTTCTGGCACGTTTGGAGGGTGTATGCACTATCTAAAAATGCAACGAGCTAAAGAAACTACTGAAGTTTTTAACAGGCGTCTACCAGAAATTTTGCGTTTCAGCATCACCGTAACAGCATTTCGGTAACGGGCCGTGAACTGTCATCTGAAAACTTGTCCAGACCTGGTGCATATCTGGTTTGAGTCTTGCTCTCCGAATCTCAGTCGCTGTTGTCACCATCGCTGCTGTTCAAGTCTGTGTCCCCTGGCGGTACCGTGATGTCATTGGTATCAGTGAACTGATGGGTTGTGCAGGAAGGCCTGGAATAATAGGCAAAAATCGGACAAACATACGACGTGTGTTCAAAGTGCTGGAGCAGTTCTGCGACTCGGGAGGCGCCAAATGGGCAAAATTTCAGCCAAACATCATGGAGAGCAGCCGGGGCCTCTCGGAAGCCAGTTTCTGACTCCGGTGACTCAAATGATTGGCGGACGAACCAGATGATACGCTAATCATTTGAGTTGCCGTCAAGAACTAATGCTATGTATCAGAGACTCAGAGGCATGCAAGGTCCGTGGACACGCCCGAGGCTAACGGGGCGTCACGTAAATCTGCCCAATCGTCGGGTTTGTCTAAGCGACACCCTAGCAAACCACAAAGTTCCTGCAGTTCGCCGTGTCACATGCTCACCACTGAACGTCTGATTCTCCGCTCTTATGTCGAGAGTGACCTCGACGACATCCTTCGCCTCTGGAACGATCCACTCGTCCAGCCTCTTGTTACCAACGATAATGTCACTCTTCTTGGTCCAAAGTTCAAGGAGACACTAAGAAATCAGATGGAGCGGGCAACCTTTGGTGCCATAATCGCGCTCAAGGAGACCGGGGAATTCATGGGCCAGGGATTGGTTGATGTCAACCAACCCAAGAATCGCGATGGCACATTTGGGATCTGTTTACTTCCAAAATTTTGGAATAATGGATATGGGACCGAGGCGACAAAGTTCATAATCGACCATTCGTTCAAGTGGTTCGGTTTGAACAGACTGTCCCTCGGAGTCTTTGCGAATAATGCACGAGCAATTGCTGTCTATGAGAAACTGTGAGTAACGTCGTTTCACCTCATTAACCCTTGTAATCACACCTGCGAATGATGGTCGATTAATGTTATTATCTTAAATCAGTGGGTTCGTCATGGAGGGCAGGAAGCGCCAGGCAGTGTGGATGGATAATCGGTGGGAAGATTCTTTGACAATGGGTATCTTGCGAGACGAATGGGAAAGGAACACTGAGAGAGAAGAATGACAGCGTTCGCACGTCCGCGTCAGGGAGTAGTGCCACCCGGGCCCATGTCCAAATCTTGTGTTTATCTATTCGTGTTCGTAAATACTCACCACTCATTTACGTCCAATTCCAATCCCAATGTATCACCAGTCTAGACCAAGCCAAGCCATTCAGCTTGTCATGAACGTCCGCTCCGTAAATCCGTTGACTTGGGTGGTCGATGTTTGTAGGCAGTGCACAAAAGATTCACATGCGTCGTAAAGAATGGTACTGACGAGTGTTCAAATCGCAATCAGATGACGGTAAAGTAAATGCCAAGACTACTGTATGTAGAGTATAGAACCGACTCCGAGGAGCCAAAAAAAATCATGCCACATCCGTAAAATAATCGGCCAAGCTCTCTTGTACCTCCTTTACTTTCCCAGCTACAGCACTCAAGACGTTGTCTTTGCACCATGGCATTCCATCTAGCATTCCCTGCGTAGGTATCTCTCGCTCCACAAGAGCCTTCGTCACACTCTCTGCAAGCATCAATTTGCCCACCACATCCGCGTATTGTATAAGCAGAACTTGACGGCCCATATCCAGTGTTGAGCGCCATAGTGCAGCCCAGGCTTGATTACACCGTGCTTGAGCACCCCCTGTGCATCGCGGACTATGTGAGATAACAGGTGGCTCGCTTGGCAGACGTTCCCATAGCCGGCCGAGAGCGTAATGCCCAGAAAGAAGGCGAATGCGCTGTGCTCGCGTGAGTAACGCGTCGTTATCCCAGACTTCTCGGCCTTGAAGCATCATGGCATGATAAGCGAAACCAAGCAGGGTGCGCAAGTTAAGCCGTTCTGCAACTCCAATAGCGAGTGCGATGTCCTTCCCAGATGCGAGAAGTCGTTTCCATCGCAGTGTGGCAGCGTCAAGAAGATCCCGTTGCTCACAAAGAGATGCTAATTCCGTAAGTTGCACAAGGCTGGGCCCCTCGACGTCGTCAACTTGAACGCTTGGAGAGTGCGTTGTGCGCGTGTATATAGTCGTAAGGGCACTAAGGGCCCATGCTTCGATCGAGCGGAATTCATACTTGTGCGTAATACGAGCGAGATTGAACAATTGAGACGTATTCGCTTTAGGCGTTAGCGCGAGAGTGAGCTCGGGCGGCCTGCGTGTTATTCACTCAGTACAACTGTGTCCGGGGAAAGAAGTCGTGCAAACGTACGTACAAGGCGTATAAAGCCCACAGAAGAGCGCGGAACTCCTGTGCTGTATCTCCTTGGAGCCTGATCGGATTGTCGTCGCTTTCACCTTCGGGTCCCGCAGTAACACTCGTACTGGAGCTTGAGCGTAGGTCCGAGTCTAAGGAGAACATACTGTCAAAGGTAGACTTGTCCTTTGTCAGTATCGACCTATGGACCTAAGAGTAATGGCTCGGCATTAGTAGGACACGGCTCAATGCACACAGCAACAAACCCTAAAGAGTGTGTTCTCCACGAGCAGAACGGTGTTTCCGTCAGGTATATAGTATGTTGGATCATGATGAGGTATGGAAAGCTGGAGCTGAAGCTTTGGAGTTGTTGGACTGACGTCTCCTGAGTGCATGAAGCTGGTTGTGAGATAAACTTCGGAAGGTAAATGCGCCATCAAACTATCGAATATATAGCAGAGGCTGTTGGCGTTGGTGGGAATGGTGAAAATACCGTTGGGCGGTAGTGGTCAAGGTCCAAGACAGATAAGATTACTTCAACCTTGTTCAAGAAAGGCAACCTCCTGTACTCAGATTGCACTGTAGTGTACGTATACGTACATGTGAAGTAGTGTATACGATAGTCTTAAATAGCGTTGTATATCTACAGCGTGATACGAAAATATATACAAGCCGGACCATCTGAACGCTTGCCGACAACCCTCTCAGGGCCAACTTGGAGGGATGCAAATGAATGCATGATGGCAGAACGAACCAAAATAAAGAAAATGATATGCAATTGCAGGTCCACAGCTAGGATAGCGAGCGTGTAAAATGCTAAAAGTTCGAGTGCGAGGGAGGAAAGGCAAGCGAAGGGTCTAGAGAGAAGAGTACATGGGAAGGCATAGCGTAGGCGTACATACAAGTCGTTGGAAGAGCTGCTTTTGAAGGACGTTTTCATACAAAGACGTGGTGGTGTGCAATGGAAGATGACTACGTTGACGAATACAGTATGCTATGTGTTGAAAAATCGAGAGTTGAGTAGAGGTCACGGCGTGGAGACATCATGACTCAAGGGCTTTAAGCTCTGCAACCAAGCGCTAAGGGATGCGGATTAACATGGGTCCAGGTCGGATAGTCAATGGAGACACACCTCTGCTTCTTTGGTGAGATAATCCTGATCTATCTCACCACTTTGAGCTTGCTGGCCCAGTTTAATGCCATACTCGAGCAGCTGCTTCATATAGTAGGGATTGATAACGGTCTCGTCTTGTGCTAGCTGGGGCTTCGCTGGCGGGACCTCAGCTACAGAAAATAAGGTCACCACAAACTTTAGATGAAGAACTCCATTTCTCACGTTCTTTCATCGCCAACCATTCCTGCTCAAGCAACTGAGGAATGGTTGCCCGCTCTTTCGAATTTCGCATCAAGCAGCTCTTGATGCCCTGAATGACGTCCGCTCTAACAGGTTGTTGCAAATGCTCGAGCTTTTTCCGTTCGCCTGCCTTGTTCACGACAGTGGGTATGCTGCAGCTCGGATACTCAATGACATGAGCTAAGTCCGGGATAGCCTTCATCTTTTGATATACAGAAAGATGTTGGAACGGCGGGTGACCATAAACCATCTGGTAGAGGATGCACCCGAGAGACCAGACGTCACTGGCTCGTCCAACTTTGAGTCGCCGCATGCCGTCGGGAAGTTCAATGGCTTCGGGGGACATGTAGTTAACAGTTCCGATCTAGATGAGAATGGGATCAATAATGAAGGATGTATATCTGAAGTAGAACTTGCCTGATGATCTCGCTGGATGTTAGTAGTATCATTTGCGATGGCATTCGCAATACCGAAATCAATAAGCTTCAGCTGGCCCCTCACAAGAACGAAGTTTGCGGGCTTTAAATCTGAGTGGACAATCTTCTCCTCGTGGATGACATGAACGGCTTGTAGCATCTGCTCGCTCACGTCAGCAACAGACATGAGCAATACGGTCGTGCTCTGACTGACCTGCTGCCAATAATACGATATCCAAACCATATTCATCGGTTCCTTCTGCTGCTCCTGCAGCAACTTTGCCAGATCAACCTCTCCACATTCCATCACGAGCATCAGATGACCTTTTGTTCCGCCAGGTCCTGCCTTCACCTCACTATCAAACAGCTGAATGATCCGATTGTTTCCCTCGAGACGCTTGAGCAGCCCAATCTCATTCATGTATCCGCTCATTGTCTCCGCGTCCGTCTTGTCCAGCGACACGCGCTTGATAGCATAGATCTCGTTGTTCGCGTTCATCACGCGATATACGCGAGATGAACCGCCTTTTCCAATCAGATCGAGCCGTGCATACACCTTCTTGTTTACAACAATGTTGTGATTCCGGACGGGAGCAGGCGCAGGCGCGGGTGGAGGAGGCGCCTGCCGCATTCGTGACGCAGTTTTGGCTTCAGGCTCGCTATCCACAGGCTCGTCCCCCGCCGCCCAGGTCTTCCCATTCTTCGATTTGCCAGAACCAGGAGGCGGCACTAACGACCCACTCGTAGTTGGTGGCTCGGGTGCTGTGGGATTTCGCCGGTGATACGCTTGTCCATGTCCCTGTAGTTGTGACGATGACACATTTCGTGCGGACGGAGACAGTCTGTCTGGGTTTCGATCCACCGCTGTGGGTGAGGATGCGGTGGACGGGTTATTAAGCGCAAAGGAGCGGACGGTGTCCGAGTCGCGCCGATGGTGTGTCTGGGTGCGCATATGCGCCTGAGACATATGTGTCGGAGAGGGCGACTGGCGGGGCTGTGGCTGGGGGAAAGGTTCAGGTGCCTCTTCCGCTGCGCGGCGGGCATATTCTGCTGCATACTCTGTGATTGTACGGTCAATGGGGAGGTACAAGCATGCATAGGGACACCAACGCACCGTCTTGCTCGGACGTCACGTGTCTGACGCGCGCTGAGTTGAGGCCCAAGCTGGACCCTGGGCGTGGGGCGTACTGCTGTTGGCTTGGGAGTAAGCGCGGAGATAGTCGGTCTTCTGTTGCGAAGGACAGTGTTAGATACCAGACAGTGGGTTTGTAAGGAGCCGGAAACATACCTCCAGAGGCATCACTCAAACTAGCTGAACGGCGAGGTCGTGTGCCACTCGATGCAGTAAGAGGAGCGACATGACTACGATGTGGAAGCATGCCATTCCCGGGTTGTGGTTCATCTGCGTCTACATAAATGGTTTGGATTATGAAATCAGGGAAGAGTGAGAGATACGCACTGGGATCAGTCTCATTGCATGCATAGTCGGGAGCAAACTCGTTCTCGCTGCCTTCATTTTCATTAATCTTGTCGAACCCACCTGAACCCACGCCATACTTGACACCCATACCCATCAATACCCGTCCCGCGCGATTGGGTCCAGGCATGATCTGCCGGCCAGGTTGTAGCGGCTGGCGTGCGCCTGTGGATGATCCGTATGCGCGTGTGGGGAGGCCAGAAATTGCCCGTCCGTCGAGTTGACTCACAGACGCCGAACGAGTGGTTAATCGTGGGGATGTTCGTTTGGAGTTGGCGCCGTCTGATGACAGGCCGTCCCCATCAGAAATGGTTATTAGATTTTCTTTCTCCTCCTGCACTCGCATATCCCACTCCTCTCGTACTCGCAGCTCCTCCCGTTCATCCAGCGTAAGTGGAAGTTGTTCACGATACTCGTCTCGAGGCACGCGTTGGGGACGCCCAATTTTCCGACCAGTCCCAGCAAGGCCACTCGATAATGGTGCACGTAATGCTGATTGAGAAGCAGCTGGCGTTAATGTGGCGGGTACGGACGCGACCCGTTGTAATGAACGAACGGAGTTGCCTGTGGCTAATGACTGAGCTCGGTGCAGAGCTGCAAGTGGCAGTGGCTCAACCCCACTCGCGCTTTGAAGTGACGGATAGGCGCTCTCCAACCGCGAGAGAGAGTTCCGTCGCGATGGTAGTGGAGAATTGAGTAAGATGGGTGAAGGAGGCTTAGTGTACGCATAGGAAATAGAGGTCCCCTGTGGCGGGGAAGACGAAGAAGGCTTTATAGCACCGTCGAGCAGAGCATCGTTTGGTGTAGGGGGGCTCGAATGATTAGACCTTGATAAACCTTTTGATACGCGGACATAATTGCCCGCGGAATCGAGCTCGTAGTCAAATGAGAGCTCGATAATAGATGACTCATCAGATGGCGAAGTTGATGTTCGACGACCCAGAATCTTTGGGTCATCAAATGCTATCATTGGTGGTGTTTGTGGTGGTGAGACACGTTGCTCGCGATGAGCGGGCGATATGATTGGTGGTGATGTTGAAGAGATCATCGATGTCGAAGAAAGCTAGCACGTCCAGGATATAAAATGAGCACCGACGAGAAGGGCGTCGTCGTCGGCGTCGGCGGCGGCGACAGTGTCGAACTTGAGGAAACGAAGGGATTAGGAAAGTCACACAACTCTTTGTAAAGACTTGAACCATGAACGAACACGAGGCAGATACGCGGTCACGTGCAAAGTGTTAATCAAATTGTAGACCGTGTTGGTCCATCGTGGACTTCTCCCTATAGTACGCGGGACCTTCATCGTCCTATTTTCCAACTTGCCCAATCAGCCATCAGTTCTCATCAGTTCACCTAAGGAGAGCCCCTAGAAGCTTCACAGGCTTTGTCAATGAATTAATAGTTCACTGTGCTGAGTCTTGATATGTCTTTTGTCAGCTTAGGCTAATACGAACCTACCCCACAGTTCAACTAGTAAACTGGTACGTCTGGGAGCTTGACACGGCCTGCCACTTAATCTACCAAACATATCAGTTTACAGCACCATATGCGCCGTCCTCAGTGGGGTCATTCAAATCATTTTTACTTACATGAGCTAGCTATTATCTGTGGAATTGTGAGTCCTACCAATAGTGACAAAGAAGAGACCCTATTAGTCCAATTTAACGCGGGTGCTTGTGACTCGGAGGAACTCCCGGGTAGTGAAGCCGCAACTCGGTCATAACCTTGATCAGATAGTCAGAGCCTGCCGCAATCAGATAGCAAGGTATAGGCATGACCAACCTCCAGACGTATAGGTGCGTCCAACCACATATACACTGGCACTGGCACATCGAGTCAACTCGTAGCAAAAACATGGCATATTCTCTCTCTTCTCCACCTCTCAAATCTCTTACTCCCGAATCGTTGACCCAGCTCAAAGAGTGCAGTGAAAAGGTTTTCTTCCAGATTATCAGCACGAACCTGAAGCGCAAGTCATACCAAACTTTAGAAGAGCTGAGCATCTTAATACACGCTGTTGACTTGCTCCACGGGGATGAGCAGGGATTTTGCGGAATTTTCGTGAGTTAGTTTCAGTCACCGTATATGATACCTATCAACCCTTCATGGCTCGTCCAACACACCCTGCCAGGAACCTGATGTTATTGACGTCTTTCACCTGGCTTCCCTGCCTCCATCGCAGTCTCTAGCGCGACCTCGGGCAAGGCACCCAAAGTTTTCGCGGAGTATAGAGGAATATTCTGGAGTGCGGCAGGCTCTCAGAGTCAGGCTATATGCACCTATCACTTATCATTCAGGGAGGTCTTGAACGTCTTCAAGATATCATTTAGACATCATCATCGCCCAGCGAGTGATGGGCTGTTGAGGATGCAAATGGGATGGAATCTGGAACAAGACGAAGACCGAATGTCGTCTGAAGGTGACTGTCAACTGAATTGATGATCGGTGCAATTGGACGCTAAAACTCGGATCTTAGCCCCAGGGTGTTCACGCATCTCATTTCTTCTCTCACACTTGCTGTTCGCGTTGGCCGACCGTGACAGTGTGGAGATTCTCAAAGTCCTTTTCTCGATAACATTGCTCGACATGTCTATGTACATCGACTGTGATTGATCTAGTCTTGTGGACGCGATCAATAACACCAGAACTGGAATATATCGAGCACGTCCGGGATCGCCTAAAAGTAAGCATAGTTTACAATCATGTGCTCAGTCAGATGTGTAGCGGCACCTGCGTGCGAACCCTGCCTGTGCAGCTGAGCTGCGTACTGTCGGTCCTCCTTCCAATATCACTACCACCGAATGGGTAAAATCCGTCTGGCCAAATCTGAAGAGTGCACTCAGCGCCAGAAGCAGCTCTTTCTCGTGGGCTGTTCCAAAAGTCAGTTCCAATTTCCAATTCATTCTCCGCCGAATCTTGGGTATGATGCTCATCAGTAATCACCAGATAAAGCATGTTCTCGCCCCTCATGTAATACTGCAAACACCAGGATATGGTAGTAGCGAATGCAAGCTTGCTGTCATGAATCTGCGTGGAGACCTCAACTGATTCAAAATTTCATTGAACGATGCATTCATTGAGTACCTCGACGTGGATGCAGAGGATGTCTCCAACAAGCTATGCGGTCCTTTTTGTCCAGTTTCGTTGAGCAGTAGGCCTACTCCACACTAGTGGGGGACTATGAGATTGTCCTGCTTACAACGGATTGTGGCGGTACACACTTGGTGATGTAATTGAGCTTGCTCCGGACGATGGTTCTCCCGCAGTGAGATTTGCACGGCGGAAGTATGTCACGGAATGTCTTCCAGCGCCGATTGAGCTGATTGGACATTACAGTGTGGCGATAAAATTTGATACTACATGCTCGACTACTCCGATCAATATCTTTTGCAACTCAAGGCACAATCGGTTAAGTTATAGAGTTCACTTGTTTCAAGGATGGGCCCGGGAATGTTGGATTATTTGTAGAACTAGCAAACAAATCAGGTAAGCCGTTGAGATTGACATCATTTTGCAGGGCCTCACTAACTATGGGCACTTCACTACACTTGCGAAGCAGCGACTTGCTTGATGTCCTGTCAAGTGCGAACGAAATATTCGGTGCGCCTATGATGACGTGGTGCCCACGATACGCGTGGTCAAGCCAGGCACATTCGCTCAAATAGAAGGTCGAACTCGCTGCGATTGGTACAAGTCAAGAAAAAGTGCCTGTAGTGATGTCCGACACCACCGCTCAGGCTTCAGGAGTGGATCATGCACTCAAGTCGGGTGCACACAGGTGTCAACGCGAATTATTTCCGCGGGATCAAACGCTCCGTGCTTACAGTATGTAGACACACCCCGTGCGAACGGATTGCTTGTACATCAATATTCCACAAAATCACACCTGAGCATCAGCGAAATGATCACTTATAAGTTATAAAGTATACTTGAACGCATCTATAAACCGGCATGCGAGATGACTATCAGTGTATCGCGATCTGATCTCCGAGAGCCATCGTGTTGTTCAAGCGCGCTTCAAGCAACCGCCCCAAGTACATAATAGCGAGAGGTAGGCGAAAGCCACACAGATACTTCAGAAAGAAGCAAGTCAGATCGGGATTTGTCGATTTGAGCAGTGCATGGCACGTGAAGCACATACAGGCATACATCTGGAAATCAATCATCAACTTCCTCCCATTCCGATTCTGAACCCTCGTGTTCCTCTTCAATATCTGCTAGTGACTCGTATTCATCGTCACTAGCCTCAAAGAAATCAAATTCCTCCACATTATCCTTCAGCCATTGTATATCTTGATCCGTGATTTCGTCGTTCTCCTCCATATACACAGCCTTCAGAGGGACACCTGCTTCCTTTCGCCTCTGCACCAACTCACGTATTTGGTGTCCAGGGACGTCGGCAAGTCGATAAAGTGGTAAGTGAAGGGAGACAGACGTGACAAACGTCTCGCTGGCCAGGAAGAGAACAAGGGTGATAAAGTAACTGAAGGAACGCAGGAGGGAGGTACGTCATCGCTAGGTTGAGTGACTTGAGGTTGCCAAGCTCTGCGTACACGAGCTCTATGCTGCGGTCTGAGCAGGGAAAACCGGATATTTTGAGGGTGTCAAGTCCGCTGAGTAAACTGCGTTTCTTCTCTCCATCCTTTGATACCACCGGGACTGCGGTCATCACAGGACCAGCAAGTTGGAGTGCGAGATCCGTAAAATCCCCGTCGTCCAAATCAAGTGTGAGACTTTTGAGTGCGGGAAATGCCAGGCGGCGGAGCAACCCACTAACATAGACTGGTGAATGGAATGCCAGGACAAGATGCGTCAGTGAGTGCAGCTCGATGACTCCGGTATAGTCGTCCCCATAGCCTCCTGAACTTCCTTCGGGATACCAGTCATGGGGAGCACCGAGGGGACCAGAGCTGCATAAAGAGAGTGTTTCCAGCTTGGGTGCACCGCAAAGTATGGCAGCGAATTGTTTCCATGCCGGTCGCACATCGTCTGTATGATAAGCAAGCTCCACGTCCAAGAGATTGGACCCGCAAGATAGCCATTCTTGGCACCAGTCGACATGCACACCCCACAACGCTACGCTCTTGAGACGCGGAGCAACGCCTCCGAACAACTTGAAATGTTGCACGAGGTCAGGTTGGGCGAAAGCTGTGAGGCTTTCTGCGTCTTCATGGTGGTACAATTGGAGAGCCTCGAGCTGAGGAGCACCTGCTATGGAAGGATCTGAAACTGCAGAGAGGAAAACAAACATGTGCTTGTAACAAGCGACCGCCACTTCGATAGATCCCCAGCGTGATATATGTGGAACAAGAAGGGACATGAGATTATCGAGATCGGAAAAGGTCATCGAACGTGGGGACTGACCAAGCTCTGAGTCTTCAGAGCCCGAGGAATCCTCTTCTTCTTCTTCGTCATCTGGAGGTTCGCAGTCTATGCGTATATCGATAGGGAGGCTCTTGCTACGCCCAAGCAAAATCTGAACTCGTTCAAATGGGGGTGAATCGAGAGGGGACACGTTGATCTCCGTCCAGAGAGACGGCGTGTTAAGGGCCACCATACGCCAATGGTGACAGACATGCGAGATGAGTACCTCAAATGGTGGGACGAGTTCGAATGTCGCATCGCTGTCCATTGATGGTTCGGATAAACCATCCTCATCTACATCATCGTTACTTGTCGCTCTGATCCGTTTTAAGTCTGCTGTTTCGGTGTCTTCGTCTACTCCGTCTTTCGCGCCCACTTCCAAATTCCAATACACCGCCATTGCCTCGTCCTCATCGTCCTCATCCTCTCCATCCTCAATAGATTGGGCACCAACCTCGAAAATGAGAGAAAGGAGCTCCGGAGGGATGTCATTGACAGGACAACGTGTGCCCTTTGGTGGAACGAAAGGGTTGTCTTTTGTTAAAATGTTGGAGCATTCCATTCTTTACATGATGACCAATTAGCTTGTGGTGCTTGATTTTGAAGAAGAACGCACTTGACAAATTCCGGTTCGACGTTGGACTGCTAGAGAAACGAAAGAAGATGATCAGAAAGATCTGCCCTGATAACTTGATATGCCAAATATGGTAAGTCAGCGCCCTGTCTTACGCGTCCCATTAAGCTCAACGTTAACAGTCACTGCTACATACCTCCTGCACTGTGGAATCATGTCTGATTCTGAAATGTCTGCTCCAGTCAAGGTCTATGTTTATGACCTCAGCAAGGGTCTCGCCGGCCAGCTCTCCTTGCAGCTCACCGGTAAGCAAATAGATGGCGTCTGGTTAGTATCATTTGGCATTGACAATCAAGATTCATGTGCTCACTGATCACTATATGAACAGGCATACATCAGTAGTAGCCTTCGAGAAGGAAATCTTCTATGGACCAGGCATCTGTGAAACCGAGCCGGGTCGGTCCCATGTAAGCTGCTAGGGTCACGGTTTGGTTTTATCACTTTAACACAGTGAGCCACAGCACGGATCGCCTCTGAGGATAATTGATATGGGCGACACATCTATAGACGAGCAGACGTTTGTTGAATATCTCGGCCAGATAAAGGAGTATTACACTGCAGACAAAGTAAGTGTTTACTCTGACGCGAAGTACTTGTCCTGCTCACCGAACTCAGTACCA
Source organism: Suillus subalutaceus (assembly GCF_016647625.1). Classification (NCBI taxonomy): domain Eukaryota; kingdom Fungi; phylum Basidiomycota; class Agaricomycetes; order Boletales; family Suillaceae; genus Suillus; species Suillus subalutaceus. Next base: position 70,220 of record NW_024540382.1, on the reverse strand, counting down.
TCTAGTTAGGTGAGACTGCGGCCCAGGGGAGCATCATGAATCACTGACTGACGTTTGAAAAGATTTCAACTGCAACTCGTTTACTAACGATTGCCTCGGCTTTTTGACTGGTGGCTCGCTTCCATCGTATATCAAGGGTATTAATCTTTAATTGTCTCCTTCAGTTGAATATCATTCTAAGAACACTCTTGCAGATCTGCCATCCGATTTTCTTTCGACACCATTTGGTGCTGCCTTACGACCAACTATCGATGCCATGTTTAAAGGCAGGGCTTCTACCGGCGTCCTAACCCCTCCCCCAGATATCTCAACCACGACTGATTCACCCAATCCGGCATTGGCGTCGTCTCTGCTGCAGACTGTAGCGTCCGGTGCAACATCCAATAGCTCTGGAGCGCCGTCCTCATCCAGGAGCTACCTGCCGACACCTGCACCAACCTCGCCTCCTACACCGGTTCAGAGCAACAGCCTCACTGCACCTGTGCACATTGCTACAAACCCCTCGTCTTTCCACAACGTGCTTCACGCACACCGGGCTGTGATTGCGTTCTTCACGAGTGCAACATGTGGGCCTTGTAGGATGATCGAGCCTGTGTTCGAAGACCTTGCAAGGAGCAAGAGCCGAGCCAATGATGTCGCGTTTGTTAAGATAGATTTGAGCGTCGGAATGAGCAATGCGGTGGGCGGCGAGTATGGTGTGAGAGTGACACCGACGTTCATTCTATTCTTGGACGGGAATAAAGTAGGAGGAGAACACATGACGTTCTCGCAATAACTGACGCGCTTCCGTAGACACATGAAATGAAGGGTGTCAATGCACCCGAATTGCGCACACAAGTCGACCTACTCCTTTACCAAGCGTTTCCCCGTGAGCGTATTGTCTTCCTTTTCTTATGACAACGAACTGATGCGGCGACGGCGATCAGCACACCCACACACTACGTTATCCCTTCCCGCGATCGAAGCCATACCCCTTAATGCCATCCTGTTCTCTCAAGTTCCGAATCTCGATACTGTGCTTGCGAAAGTGACGGGGTTCATAGATGCCGCTCCTTCATGGTCTGGCTCCACTACGAAAGAAGCCACGAAGCAAACTCTCGTGAATAATATCATTCCGTACCTCAAAGTACGAGGGTCTTCATCACCCCCTAACATTTCTTTCGAGCCTTGGAAAGACGCGACGACAAGCCTTGTGGCGAATCTTTCTGCAGGTGAATTATTCCCTGTGGCAGATATGTGGCGTGTTGCACTGCTCGAACCAGCCGTGTGCGGTTGGAGTGCAACGAAACTCGGTCCTGAAAGCCCAATCCTGGTCTTGTTATCCAAGGCCGAAGGCGCGCCAAGGAGTTATACCCTCACGCTTTTAAGGATGATTTCAAATGCGTTTTCGAACAAGGTTATAGCACGAGAACTTCTTCTTTCATCTCGAAGTAGCATTACAGCGCTAGTAGTGGCTGCCTTGTTGCATGACGATGCAACTGTACGGTTGGCAGCGGCCAGCCTGGCATTCAACATGGTTGCACACCTTCAGAGACTGAGAGTAGAGAAGGTGCGGGGGAATGTTGAAGGAGACGATGTGGGCGAGAATGAAGACTGGGATGTTGAGATAACGAGTGCACTTCTGGAAGTTATAGAGCGCGAGAAGGCGAACGAGGAAATTGGTACGCCCTCGATACAATCTAGCCTCATACCAGTGCTTGATTATTGCATTTTCTGTGACAGTTCACCGTCTGACAGCGTCACTGGCATTGTTGATCCGACTATCTCCGTCCATTGAACAGCTCACTTCCTTGTTAGAGGTTCTGCAAGCTCAGAAAATACTCAAGGATAAGTTGGAGAGAGGCGGATGCGGGGAAGCGGGGGTTGTAAAGATGGAGGCCCGCAAGCTAATTGAGGAGGTTGCTGAGAAGCTTTGTCGTTGATCGTGGAGTATTTTCTCCTCTCTGTACTGTGCATTGCTATCATGTGTACACGTCTCATCTAGGAATATATAATTATATAGGTGCCTTCCAGGATCTATATAGTCAGGGACTATTTGAGGTTGTACATTTCCGAAGGTTGAACTAGAATGAGTGCCCGCTAAAGCGGGCGGCACCTTTGAATATCACGAGCACATGAATAACCGGAAAGCCGACGGAAGTTGCACAAAAAGTTGACTGCGACAACACTGATGGACCTTGCGATTTCCTTCTGTTCTTCATCTGCTGGATCACTCCTAGACGCAATTTCAACTGATACCATCTAATCAATCATTGGACTCTAGAGGCGCTAGCAAATTATCCTCTCTATCTCCACTTCTTATAAGCATCTGAACAGGCAGTGGATGCCTGAAGGACAAGCATCCTTCCATCCGTTGTCGCTCACACATCACCCGTTATTTCGAGTCCATGCTGAAGTTCTCGAGCAGATTAGCCCCTCGTTCATCGCGTTCACCGGTACGTAATTTGCCGGTTAGTCACGCATTTGACGTTAACTACTTTTCTAGCTCGTGTCCCAAATGGCCACCAAGCGCAATTTCAAGTCCTCAGCCCAGAAGAAGTCTGATGTTCCAAAGGGATATGTTGTTGATCCTACTGCAGGGAACATGTTGCGGTTCCAGGCTTCACTTCCTCGGCTTCCCGTTCCGGCGTTGTCCTCAACTGTGCACAAGTACCTTGAGACCATTCGGCCTCTTCTGACAGATGCCGAGTATACCAAGTCTCAGGCTACTGCCCAAGAGTTTCTCAAATCGTCTCAGGCTGCTGAGCTTCAGAAACGCCTAGAAGCCCGTGCCGCAGATCCGTCCATCAAGAATTGGCTAGCGGACTGGTGGAATGATGCAGCATACATGGGCTACCGCGATCCTGTCGTGGTCTATGTCAGCTACTTCTACGTACATCTTGATGATCCACGCAGACGTGACCCGGCAAAGAGGGCTGCTAGTCTGGTTAAGGCCATGCTGCCCTTCAGAGACATCACAGAGTCGTCAGTGTCTCGCATGTCCTTGTCCTTGTTTTGTTACTCATGCCAAGACTGAGCAGGAAACAATTGGAACCTGAAAAGGTTCGTGGGATGCCATTATGCATGGATTCGTATAAATGGCTGTAAGCGTTCATTCCGTAACCCATGTTTTCGAATTAAATCCTCGCAGCTTCCATGCATGCCGATACCCCACTAAGCCATCCGACACTGCCAAGAAGTTTGATCCAACGGCACATAATCACGTCGTGTTTGTGAGGAAGAACAAGTTTTACGAAGTCCTGCTCGCAACCCCTGAAGGACATGAACTAAGTGAGGCTGAGCTAGAAGTGTGCGTGTTGCACATTAATTACTCTGAATTCATTGAACTTAACGTACCTTGGGAACGTAGGCAAGTGGAACGGGTCATCAAGATGGCAGGAGAGGAGCCGGGCGCTCCGGTCGGCGCGCTGACAGCGGAGAACCGAGATATTTGGACTGATGTAAGTACTTGGCAGATCAGTTCAGCCGCCATTTCAATTCCCTCATCATACCTTTATCCGTTCAGGCACGTTCTGCACTGATCGCAAGTTCACCAGTAAACCAGAAATCTCTCGAACGGATAGAGTCCTCCGCAATCATCGTCTGCCTTGACGACACTGCGCCCGTCTTGCGCGAAGATATTTCTTGGTCTTGCTGGGTCGGAGACGGCCGGAACCGTTTCTATGACAAGCACCAATGTATGTGGCTATTGGCTCTCACAATTGTCTGCCAGGATGTGCTAAACTCATGTCAGTGCTCGTCTTTGATAATGGGCGATCGGGTTTCCTTGGGGAGCATTCGTGCATGGATGGCACACCCACCCTTCGCCTGAATGAATTCATTCTTGCTTCTCTTGCACACAACAAGGTCGATCTTGGTGCGCCTAGGTCTAGCTCGACTGGGGCCAATCTTCCGCAACCCGCAGAGCTGAAATTTGAACTTGACGCCACATGCAAGAAATACATTAACGAGGCATGCCAACATTTTGACGAGCTCGTGGGTCAGCATGACATGCAGGTGAGTGCAGGGTCCAGTGAGATCTATCAGGGCTTTAGATAATCAAATTGCCGCCGTCCCTAGGTGCTCCACTACGAAGGCTATGGGAAAGACCTTATGAAGAAGTTCAAGGCTTCCCCTGATGCATGGGCTCAGCTTGTGAAACAGCTTGCTTTCCATAAGATGTTTAATCGGCCTGGTGTGACATATGAAAGCTGTCAGACGCGCAAATACCAGCATGGCCGCACGGAGGTCATCCGTAGTGCCAGCTCGGAAAGCAAGGAATGGGCCGAAGCCATGCTTAATCCAGCAGAATCTGTAGGTCTTCATGCGGAGATCGCGTAACACTTTCCCATTCCAATCAGAGGCTAAATGAAATGCTGTGATTCGCATCTAGGATGAACGCCGCGCCGTGCTCTTCCGCCGTGCCGTCGCGCGCCACCTGCAGTATGCTGCCTGGGCCGCGGATGGGCAAGGGGTGGACCGGCATTTATTCGGTTTAAAGAAGATGGTCCGTGATGGCGAGTCCGTCCCGGCTATCTATTCGGACCCAGCGTTTTCCAAGACTAACCATTGGGAGTTGTCAACATCTCAACTTTCTTCCAAGTATCTAGATGGGTGGGGATACGGAGAAGGTACGTCTTGCCGTTGAGAGTGTTTTTGCGAATCGAAGCTAATAATTTATCACACGCAGTCGTCACGGACGGGTATGGACTCTCGTATTCTATCGATGATCATTATATCCGCTGGACCATCACATCACTTAAACGGGATACTGCCGAGCTGAAGCATTACCTTGCAGAGGCTGCAACGGAGACGAGGTTCATGATGGAGAGAGCTGCTGCTGCTAGCGCTGAACAGCAGGCAAAATTGTGATCGCGTACTAGTGCGTTATTTAATGGCATAATTTGTTTATGGTAGTGTATCATCAGGAACAGATCTTTCGCTCGCGTAGGTTAGTAGGCTACCGTGTGTCCGGGGGGTGAGAAGAAGACGCATTCTTCCTTTTGTTTCCACATCCTGGAGGATCTTGCGTGCGGTCGCAAGGGGATCTCCGAAACCCGATTTCTACGGAACGAAGGAGCTCCTTTAATCATATTTATTCCCTACGATTTGATCCCTGCGGCACAACGTGGATAGTGAAGTTGAAAGGGTACCGCCGCACCTGAATGTTCGAACCCTGGCCCTGCGGAAAGTCCGGCACTAGCAGTACCGTCGGGGTCGGCAGCCTGAGCCTATTACATATGCTGAGTCTGTTTTAGACATGGAGCCCCCTGCCCCATCAAGTCTGATTGACTTGTTTTTCACGCGATGTCATCGAGGGGCCAAGTCCACGTTGAAACTAAGGTTGGAGACCGAGCACACAACTCTAGTGCATTTCGTCAGAGCCTGGGAGTATGATCACTTCAGAAGTGCAAAGTGGTTTTTTCCATCAGCATAGCAGCTCATGCTATGCTGCTGTATGTCCCACGGGGTATCGTCAGCATCAGCGACGGACGCTTCCCATCGGCTGACCCCATGGAAGATGGTGACTTTCCCAGGCAACAAAGGATTTTGCCTAGCGCTGAGGCCTGAGGCCTAAGCTCCGCGAGCGCCTGAGGAAGACCCTGAAACCCAGAAACTCAGGCGGCCGGTTGATTCCGCGAACAGCTTTGTTCGAACTGTAAATCATCTCGCCTGTTTCGGCAGTTTGTGAACATAGGAACGGGCACGGCACAAATATTTACAATGTTCTGGATTCAAACTTTGTACGAATGGAACTTGGTAAGGTTTGTGCACGTTACATCACGCTCAATTTCAATCCCGCTCACCGTGACATTTGTTTCTGTGAATATACAGACCACCTTCCTCGTCTTTCGGAGTCTATGCTTGCGGCGGGATGGCTGAATTTTGATGCGAAACTTACGGACTGCGAAGTAACCGTGAGTCCTTTTTTGATCAGGCAGGAAACAGGAAACTCTCTCCCGGAGGAGTAGAATCGTGATAAGAGTACCTTTATTCATCAGGATTATGCCCAATATTGGTATCAACCAACGTGGATTTTTTGGCCATTTCGGGTCGTTTGAAATATCGCTGCCTTGTATTTGCTGGCAGTTTCTCCGTAATTTCATGAGTCCGTATGAATTCAAGTACCCGCAGCTTCATTCTCGACAAGGCTGACTGTACATGTCATGCGGTTGGTGGCGTAGACGATTGCTGACGATATAGAATACCTACCTAGAGCGCATTACGGAGGCTTCGTGTCTGTTCGAACCCGCCGGAGAATCAGAGTACTGAAGCCAAGCGATTCGAAGTGGAGTTGAACGGCGAGAACTCAGATGAAGATAGTAAGTCAGGAGACTCGTGGTTCATTGATGCCGTAACCTACAGTCACGGTGCTACATATATCTATCCATTGAAACAATGAGTCCGTTGAACTCGGAGTCTCTTTTAAGCCGCACAAGCTCGTACACAAACGTCGATCCCCAGTACTGATAGCATGCTCGCAGACGGTAGTGAGCATAGGCAGACACCCACGAGGGGCCTTGCTGATGTGAGCACCGACGCCCGTGCGTCCAAGCGGGCTCGCAACGCATTTGATTCGCCTGGGGACGTGTCTGGGGCCCCTGAAGAATTTACTCCGACACCCAGGAAAACACACAACAAGAAGCAGCCTCTGTCGTGCGCAGAGTGCCGAAGGTGCGTTACAATCCGTTTGGCCTGAAAGCTTTGACCATAAACGCATCCTGAAGATTAAAGCTGAAAGTATGTCTATTTTCCCTCTGAATTTGCATGGTCTAAAGCTGAATGCGCTAGTGCGATCGTGTCTTTCCATGTCAATCATGCTCAAAACGAGGCTGCGCTGAAATATGTCCAGATGGTATTTAGCTTCACCATGCTTTTGAGCGTTCAATCTGACCGTGCTTTGTATACAGGCGCTCTCACCTCTGGAAAGGGCAGCAGGTTAGTAACGGAGTCTCTGGCAAACCCTCCCGCTGATGATCGATAAAGGTTCATTCTTGCCAATACTGAGCAACTTCATGCAAAAATTATTCAGATGAGCGATCGCATACGACAGCTTGAAGACGCCTTGGAGACCGTGCAAGCCAAATGTTCATCTGACCCTCATCCCCTCTTGCACCAAGATTCCTTACGTATTAAAAATTCACTGGAGCTCTATAGCTCTCACGCGACCAGTGGACGACATACCCAGATGGATGGGACAATCAAAGAAAATCACGCAAGCAGTCTCCAACTCCCTGTCGCCTCATCTTCAATACGAGACGCAGACAAGGTTCAGGATAGCCGATCAGAGGTGATCTGCTTGGTGCCCAGTTTGCAGGGTGGCTGCTGATTAACTTTCTAGGAAAGGTATTCATCAGCAGAAGCTTTTACTTCAGATGTTTCCGGATTGTCTCCCGAAATCGAAAAACTCAGTCAAACATTTCCTTATCCTTGGTTGCCCAATAATCCTATGAGACAACGGATCCATGAGATGTTGCCGTCTCGGGAAGAGGCGGAGTACCTTTGCACGCAAGCTCGATTGAACGCTCTATGGCAGTGAGTTTTCTCGTCACTGTCCGATCGCAATGTGTTTATGGCGTACACGCAAGGTACAACCTCGACCCAAGCGAAACTTGGCTCCCGAATCTAGTTCATCACGTATACACCACGCCAATGTCAACCCTTTCTTTCCGCCGCCTCTCTCTGCTGTTCATCATGATGGCTATTGGGCTACTCGTTGATCTTAAACAACAGAATGAGTCTCCGAGAGCTGAAGTGTTCCATCGCCTGGCACGAGCCTCCTTGTGTGAGACAAATCTGATGGACGAACCTAGTTTAGATCTTCTACAGACTTTGGTGTGTTGGTCACATTATTCGAAAAGCGGTTGTGCTGACGAGAAGGTAGTTTTACATGATTTGGTACCTTCTGATTTTCTCAGACAAGAGTCAAGCTGTTTCATATGCATGGAGCATCATGGGACTTGCCGTGAAGCTCGCCCAAAGCGTGAGTCTTGCCGAAATAGTAACTCTCCTCTCGCCTAAAATATTTGTTGTTTCAGTTAGGTCTCCGTACGTCGGACATCCATTACCGCCCTGAGATTTCCTCAACATGGATTTTCATTCATTTTCATAGACCGCGACGGCAATAGATGGAAGGTAATTCCCGAAGAGTCTCAGCGGCGACGGATGCTGTTCTGGGAACTTCTGAATTTAGATGCACGCCTGGTTAGTTCTGATTTTCAACTGATTGCACATGTGACATGCGTACTGAACCTCAAGTCCTAGTCTTTATCTCTTGGTCGGCCACCATCTCTTTGCTTACAACATGTCGATTGTCGGCGACCATCCTATGCTTCAGAAGGGATGTACATCGTCCCAGAAGTTCAGTCATGTTGGTTGATTTATCCATTTACCTTCAGATCAGAACTGATTATTCCACAGATCATGAGTGGAAGCACGGGTTCTTCCTGCACTGTCTTACACCGGTCCTAGTTACCGCGATATCTGCACAACCACAACTATATTCTAGCATCCTGGATGTTGACAAGAAAATCCGGGACTTCCACATCCCTCCCACACTCAACATATTCAACTCAGAGGGCATCATGGATATCCGACAGTTGACTATGCAGCAAGTGCTAGTAGCTAGCGGGCGAGAAATTGGTGGGTTTTTACCGGGAAGGTTATGTGCCTGCGCGCTGAAGCTGGACACCCATAAGTCCTACTGCAGCTTCATAGAAATTTTTTTACTGAGGCACTGAGTGACTTTGATGCTTTCACGTATCGACACAAATACGCGCCGTCAGTTCTTGCAACATACCTTAGCGCCTCCCGCCTTGTTGCTACGTTAGGGATCCTGCTGCATCGTGAGCCACAACTGAGTAAACGGTTCATGTGTATCTGGTTTAATGCATTCTCTGTCGCGGTGAGTGACTCCTGAAGCTAGCAATATGTTACATCTTGACTGGGTGTTTTGACTTAGGTTGCACTGTCATTGATTGTTTCTAGAACACCTTTCCTAAGTCTTGCGCCATTTGCGTTGAAGGAGTTGGATACTATTTGCCACATTTTCGCGAACGTGGCCGAGGAATGCTCAAAGGTTGCTCAGGCGCTGGTTAGTAATGAAGACGACTTTTTGGAGATCGTTACTAAACTGGAATATAGCCTCTACTCACTAAAATCGCAGAGAAGTCACGTCGGACGTACGCCCAGTGGCTCAAAACGTCCAGAGATAGCTCGACCATGGATACCGACCTGACGTCTCAAGAGTCACTGGTCAAATCTGCTGTGTGTAGCACTTCAGGGGACTGCGCGGGACCTTTTGACGCTGCACACTCGTTCCTACAAAAAACTCTGCAGGATATTGAGACAACTACTCCACCGACCATTCAGGAACTTCCCGCTTACTCTCCTCGGCAGCCAAAGTCAATGACAAGCTCACAGGTGGATCACGCAGAGCAACCTGAAGAGCTGTGTCATCCTCCTGATTTGTCTGCAGACATGCTTTCACTTGGTTTAGGTTTGGATGAGGATCTGGTTGCTGCAACTTTGAGACACAGCGCAGACCCTTCGACCCCTGCGGGCAATACAACCCAGAGGGTAGGGAATCACACGTTCAACTTCGATTTTGGTGCAATGGCGTCAAATGTCGAGAACCAGAATAACACATATATGTCATGGTTTTGATGCTTTGTATTCGAGTAATTCAATTCAATAAGTACTTAATCTGTACGTAGATGAATGATGAGTCCACTATCGCGATCGCGAGGACAAAGGACAAACTCCCACGATTGGAACCACGAATACGTGCTTATGTAATAATGCATTTGAACTTGCTTAAACCACCGTCCACGTACTGCTCAGTGCTATAGCTGGATCTCCTTGCTGTATCCCTTCCTGAAACTGTCCATCGCGTTGCTATACCGGAAAGCTCGGCTCTTGAGATATGTCCCGGATACGGGAGGTATGGGCGCCAAATCTTGAGGCAGAAATGCGGAACATACGAGACCTGATCGACCAATACCCTTACGTTGCAATTGTGCGGCGCGTAGTCTGATGTCTCTTGTAGATGGATGCTCACAATGAAGTAGGACACAGAATTTCCGGGTGTAGTTGCACGACCAATAGGCACTTTCAAAACATCTTCAGACTATCACTACCAGACAATGCGATGTAATGTCGACTTGCTCAAGCTAATACAAGCCGGTATCACACTCGCGGATGAAGAGGGTAATTTCCCCCAGGATGTCACAACTTGGCAATTCAATTTCAAGTTCAGCATAAGGTGCGTGTTAGAAGCCAACATTGTCAGGCATCGCATGTTAAGAATGAAACCCTAGTGAAGATATGTATGCGCCAGAATCAATCGATCTATTACAGAAGTCAGGGCTCGATTTCCACCGTCACGAGGAGATGGGAATATTGCCGTATGACTTTGCTGAGCTCTTGATCACATCGGGTCTAGTCCTTGCGCCCGAGGCCAAGTGGATATCATTTCATAGGTGAGCCATGCGATTCTTCGTCTTCTTTGACAAGTAAGGGCGTCAGGTGCTCTTGAATCTTTGTCTTCGTGCTGTCATTCAGTTCTATTATTAAAACCTCTCTTCTTCATTCACCTTACTTACATATCCCCTCCCTCATATTCCAGTGGCTATGACTTCGGCTACCTGGTTAGGCTTTTGACTGCGATGTCCTTGCCGACGTCGGAAGAACAGTTCTTTGAATGGCTGCGAACCTGGTTCCCTTATTGCTATGACATCAAGTTCATGATGCGTGCCTCTAAGTCCCTTAAAGGAGGGCTTCAGGAAGTTGCGGATGATCTTGGTGTGCGTGATTTCTCCTGTGGCTAGTTGATCGCCAGTTGATTATCAATTCATACAGGTGATGCGTATAGGAACATCACATCAGGCCGGATCAGACTCCCTTCTTACTGCATCCACCTTCTTCAAAATGCGAGAACTCTACTTCAATGATCAAATAGACGACGCCGAATATAACTGTAAGCTGTATGGTCTAGGACAGACCTTTGCAGTATCCAACGGTATCACTGATACCGGCCGAGGCGGAGCTACCATTGCCGAACGAGAAGATAGGGGGATACCAAGGGATTCACAAAACCAAACTCCTGCCTTGTCCGCCCCCCAGAATCAGGGTGTGATAATGGGCATGGGAGTGCCTTTACCTACTCCAGCACTGGGTGGGGCCCTGCCTACGCCACTACCATCTGGTTCATCATATGGGCCTATGGGAGCGAATGGCCCATTCATACGGACGGCGATTGGGGTAGGAGGGAGATAGCGTGCATTTCGTTTTCTCTTTTTTTCATAGGATTGTTTATGTAATTATCTCGCTTCATTGATTTTCTTCCTATTCAAATCTTTGGATAAACTGTCATTGATCCGGCATGTCAGGGGTTCACATCAACAGGCATGTGGGTACTCTACTCATCCGCTTGAAACAATTATCATCGGGTCTACAGTAAGAGCTACTCGCCATCTTAACAAGTCAATGATATCGATGATACAACCAAGTATAGTGCATCATCTGCTGCGTCACCCCTATTTCGCCCGAGTGGCGAGCATGGACTGTATTTATGCGTCAGTGAATGTTACCCGATAGAGCGCAGACACCAACATTTCTGATGCCCCATACTGTCCGCACGGCGGTCTCCCAGTTGTGAGTGGTATCATTGACCTCGTTAGAGCTTCTTAGACGGCATGAGCAGCATTGCGACATACTTGCCATGTTGCCAATCCTTTATCCACGATGAGATGAATGGGGTTCGCTGAAGGGGTTGTACAACAATCCCCTTCCCATGGATCGACGTCGCAGTCATCCATCGCAAGAGTATACAACCAACCTCGTCATTACCAAACGAGGGTCAGCAAGTGCACTCGCTGCGTGGGGCCACGACGCCGATGCAGGTGAAAGAATAGTTGAAACAGCCTTTGAGCTCACAGTTTCTCGGAGTTTTAGGTCTGTAGTAGAGATATGGGGTTCGCTGAAGGGGTTATGCAACAATCCGCTTCCCATGGATCGACGTCGCAGTCATCCATCGCAAGAGTATACAACCAACCTCGTCATTACCAAATGAGGGTCAGCAAGTGCACTCGCTGCGTGGGGCCACGACGCCGATGCAGGTGAAAGAATAGTTGAAACAGCCTTTGAGCTCACAGTTTCTTGGAGTTTAGGTCTGTAGCAGAGATGACCAGTGATTGGGAGTGTTGTAGGTGGTCAGCGACAACGGGTGAGCTCTTATACAAATCTGAGCGGCACAGGTCTCCCGTGCATCCGTTAATTTTCGACGCACTTTGATCAGATAAGTCACTGCAGCTTCCGTGTGCTCCAAGTAGAAGCAGAGTTATGGAACACTGGCATTCAAATCTGAAATGTAAGAACCACGGATCGCCATCGAGGTATATTGCCCATAAACCTGCGGAGAACATCCGCATCTCACCGCGGAGCCAACTTGCATCCTGACTTAGGAACATATTCCGTATTGGTGCCCTTGTTTCTTCATAAAACACATGATCACTCTATGCGTGGAATGTACGTCTTCCGACTCCGCAATCCCATTTCTTTGACATATTCGTGCAGACACAGTTCTCCGTAATCACCATGATCGATACATATTTGAAGTTCCAACATTAGTCTCGAGCCAATTTATCCGTGCCGAGGAAAGCGAAACACTGCCAAAAATGCAGAGTTGATACCTCTTTAGACTAGAAGACGGGCCTTCAAAGGCAAGGTGGCGTATTTCAGGTACTTGCTGATTTCAACTCATCTCCAACCTGATATATGCACTTGAACCCCTGACCTGCATCTGTATAGATATGTTTTTTTTTTAAAAAAATCCAATTTATTGTCCTTCGGGTCGAAACCCTATGTAGGACATAACCTTATATACGGGGGCTTGTCCAGATATGTTAATGTCCGGTCAGTCAGCGAAATCGATAGCTCCTGATGGGCCAGGGCTTTGGTAACTATCGTTTGTTTAGGCTTATGGCACGGTCGGCCGCAGGTAATTCTTTTTAGATCCAATGCTTGTCTATTAACAGAAGAATAATCCTTCTGCACTAGGCTCAAGAGGGTTCACGTTGTCCCCCCTGAGAAGATCTAAAAGTTTTTTTGATTGCACACTTCCAGCAGCGTGCAGGCCTGGTCCTGTACTGTGGCGGACTACTGTCAAATGACTAATTCGTCAAGACACCGTCTACCTACGATGGTGCTAGCCGAGATCACGGCTGGCTGTATTCGTTGCAAATTGTGATGAGGACTGTAAACCAGAGCTAAATTTGTATGTATAACTGTCACAACTTCATGTTCGCTGGTGACGTACAATAGGGTCCCTTGACGGCACTCGGCTATGGCCGACCCACCCAGACCAGTATACTCTACCACACCAATTCTACGATGCTAATTTGCCAGGCCTGTTCCATGTAAACCCAAATCATCGGAGGCGAATAGCTGCTCTTTCAGAAACCACTCAAGGCCTGCAGTGGGCACTTTTAAACTCCTCGATCGATCCAATGTTGATGGTCTGCCTCCTGGCAAATTAGGAACAAGAATGGACTCGGAGCGGGCAGTTGCGATCAGGCGCGGACCCTCCTCCACTAGAATGGAGAGATACAATATCGCCACGAAAAATAATGCCTTAAACAAAGGAGGTAGTGCAACTGGTTCTGAAATACTGAGATAGAAATTGGTGGTTATCATATGGCATGTATGTACCCAGGGTGTTTGAAATCGTGATTAATGTATTATCAACTGACGGCAGTGACAGAACCGTTGCGAAATAATCAAGCTAAATCCACCTGGCACATGTTCAGCAACTTTATGTTCTTTGATTTGACAACCAGACCCACGTACATAATTACTGGGAAATATCCCCTTCTTCCCGTCTCTGGAGAACCCTAAAATTATAATCAGTCAGGCGGCGTTGAAATGAAGGTCAGACCACCTGGATACCTTCCCACCAACCGTCCGCATAATTTTGACCTCCATTTGTTCCAGAGGACAGCTCAACAAAGTCCCCCTCATGTATCGTTAGCTCTTCTGGTTCTTGAGCTCGATAGTCGTAGAGAACCCGTGCTGTTTACCGGGTAACAATGAGAAATAACTGATCGTACCAGAAAATAGCCGGTACTCGTACCGTATATGCCAGACCCTTGCTGAGAATTTTGCTGAGAGGGTTCAGATTTTTCCAATGGCCATCCGCCTGCATCTTCCAAGTAGCTCGCAGGAACCAGCCCTTTCTCACCTTCGGAGTCAGCCACCTTTACCCATCCGGAACCATCGTCTTCCTCTAGCACACGCACAACAGCACCCTCTTGAAACCATATCAGCACGTGCAATACGGGGACATGTCGCCACACAGACCTGTCACATTCAATTCGAAGGACGAGGACGCCGCAAAGTCGAAGATAGCACGAGCCAATCGATTCACTTCTTCCACATGCGGTGATATATTGTGTGGCACGGAAGAAGGTGATGACGTTGAAGTTTCTCTGGAGCTGGTGGATATTGATGCTGCGGATATTCTGTGAGTCCTGTTATAGAGCATATCATTTACCCACATCTACTCTCCGATATAGACACGGCAGAAGAGGGAGACTGCAGAATTTCCGAGGCTTTGTAATTGCCGTGAATATTACTGCACTCCGCAGGCACCTAACAATGTCCATCAGCGACGTTCTTACATGGTTTAAATGGGAGAATGAAATCACATTTAACTCGCATTTAGAGTGCACTGATAAACCACAACTTTTACAGGTCTTTCCCTGCTTACTTAGACCCCAGATCGAAACCTAGGAAGTTATTGGTCAAACAGCATAGGCACGCATCCACCTGCTTATTGATCATACCTTACAATATCCGCATGTCGTGGGTATCGAAAAGGCCGAGCTCTTGAAAACGTGCGGGCTCGAACCTCCCTCGTCGCCTTACGCATTAACATCAACTGGTGTATGCACCATATTCATCTAACATGTTGCTTACCCCCCAGGGCATCCGCGATGGTGTTGATTTCCGAGTTCAGGACACATGCTGAGGTCGAGAGGGCGGTGACCTCGTGGGCAGCATCAAGGTAGCTCTGCATAAGAGTTAGTAAGGAACCCATGCTCTGCGCATAATGACTACGCACATTCATGGCGTCACCCATGTCTCCAGGTGTGTTATTGGTGGCGCAAGCTGTAAGCATGACACGATATTTCTCGGCGTCTGCCCCTGTACTCAAGATGGTGAGTGCGACAAGCAGTCCATGAGGTAACATTGTACCCACGGTTTTTTCCAAGCGCAGGGTTTAATTCTCTCAATTTAGCTCGCGAGCGCGCGAGTTTATTTTGTAAGAACACCCTGGGGGCTGGATCAATGCAAACATCTCCCTGCAATTTACACGCTCCTGAACATAGTACATGTAACTCAAGTTAGTCGGACCCACCGTATCGTAGTGGTTCGAACATGGTTCAAATACCCAGTCGTCGGGTAGACTGAACGGACGGATGTTAGATTCTATGAAAAGCCCTTGGTCCTTATCGGGTCGGACTTCGATCAAGGCGGCGCTAACGGTTGCAAGACGGTTCTTCAAGATATCTTGGTGCGATAATTGGATATTCTGGGCCTCTGTCACGACACCAACGAAATCCATCACTAGACGAGTCTGTAATTCCTCTGCAAACAGTTAGCCGAATCATGTGCAGTGATAACCGCTCACGGAAAGACTGGATATGACATAAGGTTCGTCAGTATGGTAGGTGCCGAATAGGATAATGTAATCTAACTTACATCTTCAAGACTTGGCAGGTCCTCGGTATAAAACTTCGTCTTCACACTGTTGGCGGTTGCAGTTGAAATAATATAGACACTGCCGGGTTCGAATTGGATAACATTCTACTTTTTTTTTGGCACATACTTCTTGCTATTGAGCATGTCAAGCCTCTGCAGATCATATTGTCTTGCTGAGCGCTCCGCGTGTCGATCGTGAACAGACTTGACAGGGATCCATAACCGTGAGAATATTCTTGACGAGCCTGAGCTTCCTTACCTGCTTTTGACGATGAGCTTCAACTTCGGCGCAATCGGCGTCATACTTGATGAACGCGGTGGTTAGAATAGTTGCGTTATGACGTCCAAGATCTCACTTTTTGCTTGCTCTGTATCATGATGGTTAAATATGCAGGTGGGACCAGCTTAAGTAAGACCTTGCCTTGATGCGTCCAGCATAGATCTTATCGCGTCCAGCCAGAATCGCGTGATAGAACTGCATTTGCTACATATATCGTCAGTATGCATAGGTATGATTTTCCACAATAATGGAACCTTTTTCTTGTAATCATCGTTGCGGCGCTCAACAGCCTTGAGAGATTCTGTAATCTGGGATGACAATGCCTCCGCTAGGTTGATGTGGTCCTGGGCAGAAGTTGATATTGATGATAAGATCTCAGAATATGCATGGTTAAGGGTGCTGCCATCGGAAATGAGTACCCGGCTAAAATCGGGAAGAAAGGACGTGCTTCTGTTGATTCATACTTTCCGTGCAAGCCTTGGTGGGATTGTCTCCGACGACTAATGATAGACCATTTTTGTTCTTCTTTTCGGTTGCTTTCTTCGCCAGCTGCTTCAACTTTGTTGCATACTCACGTTCTAACACTGCTCTATCGCGGTACAGTTCGCGGACCTGTTATAAATCAAGCATGTGGGCTCAGCTGCCCAAGATTTCGAATTTCGAATACCCACATCGGCTAATAGATCAAGGTGGGCGTCAAAAAGACTGGAGATACGATCTACCTGGTCCTAAGCGTGAAATGAACGTCAGCAATGAATGCCATGATTGATTGCGGATTCAGTAGGTTACAGGCAATAGTTCACCATAGCTGTTGCTTTGTCTCTGCATTTTCTTTCAAAGCGTATGTTTGTTGAATTTGCGATTAGAATCTAGCACGTCTTGAGCGTGAGTACTTGAGTGGCCAGGTGAAGAGCAAACGTAGCGATTGCGAAACGGAACGTGAAGTTGACCCACTAGCCTCGGAGTCTCATCTTGCCAGAAAAGGTGACTCAGACACAGGTAATTATTATCTAAGTTATCGCAGTGCGTCCGACCGTCGTGTCAGAAAAACATCACCTGTTGCAACTCGCACATTCGAATATATGCTAATAAAGTCATGACAGGGACAATTGTAAGTCGGAAACTGCATTTTAATCGAGACACGATGCAGACAAGCGACTCTGACCTGTCGGTTCACCCACCATCATGCGGCATGCCATCAGTTTCAAGTCGAGTGAAACGTGGGGCGGCGATCAATTTAGATGATAAGTCACATGGCACAAAAAACATATATATGATCGGACGGCGACCTGTGCTTCAAGTGAAGCTTGAAGGGTTGCAGTGTTACACGTGTCCCAAATATGCTATAGCACGTTGGTAGGGAAATCGTGGTCTTTACGTCGATGCCACTAAGAGCGAACTGCAAGGTTTGAGCTTGAAGCTTGGAAGCTTGAAGGTTGCAATGTCTCATGGGTGCCAAATATGTTGTAGCACCGCTGCTAAGGGAACGTGGTCTTTACGTCGATGCCACTAGTAGCGAACTGCAAGGTTCGAGCTTGAAGCATCATGAAGCTCGAAGGGTTGCAATGTCTTACGTGTGCCAAATATATTGTAGCACGCTGCTAAGGGAACGTGGTCTTTACGTCGATGCCATTACGAGAAAACATTCCGAGCCACGAATTTCTGGTCAGAAATTGACATGCCAAGGACGTGTCTGGGAAGCGATTTAGGCTCGTTAATGATCCTGCTGGCTGTGACAGTTTCCACCCCCGTCCGCGAAGCACGCATGAGTGCTCTAGCCGTCGCTCAGCGCTGCAGCCGTAACGCGTAAACAACCACACACCGGTTGTGGGCTGTGCGCAGCATGTCAAGTAGTAACGCCGCAGGTGCGTTCGTATTTTCTGAGCGTCGATAGAGAGGGTTTCAAGAAGCGAGAAAATGTTGGTAGGACATATGAAATTCTATCCATTAATGCTGAACCAGGTTGCGGCTATTAGGTGTCAGTATTTGCTAGCCCGCACGTACGATCTGGTACAGGAATCGGTATTTCAGTGTGAAGAGCTCCTGGGGCAGTGGAGCCTGACGGTTTACTAATCGTGGAGAGGACGGACGGACAGGACAGCTACGGCACCGAGGAGTTGTGCCCGTATCGCTTATTGGAGAGCGATCCCCGCGGTGAGAGTTCGGTATGTCGGAAGCCGAGAGCACGACAGAGTCGGACAGACATATTTGCTAGTGATGAGAAACGAAGTGGACAAGAAACAACACGAGGTGCGGGGAAGTTGGAAGTTGACCCAATGATTTGCGGAGACAAGATGGCCGGAGTGGACCAAAATTACTAGGTGCGTGGGACACAAAATGACTCCTTTGAGCAACATCCAAGTCAAATCTTTCTTAAATTTTTGGTGATTCGGTACACGAGGCTATATCATAGTAAGTAACAGCCCTCATAACATTATCCAAGATGAGATGGATGTACACCTTAGCCGGACGGCATTGCTTCTGTCGTGTGTGATCTCGCAAGCGTACCTGTGCTCGAGCTTGCCGTGATTTTCGTTTCCCCCTCGACTCGGAAACAATAATATGTCCTGAAGACTTCCGATGTACGTTGTTTTTTGAAGTACGTATCCGCGTACCGTCTTTTTCTTCCCTAGACAACGCGACTCCAGTGCGGGATAATCTATAACTGGCACAGCAATCAATTTTCCTGAAGAGCATATCTCGGAAGTGAGGTAAAAGCCTGTCTCCAGGTATAAAAGGGCCTTATAGATTGTATATCGAAGTAAGTGCGAGTAGAACTCCATCCCCTAACGTCTTCTTCACGCACTCGACATCTTGCCCCCTCACTGACTGCCGATATGTATAGACTAACGACTGTCTTGATCACGCTATGCACGATTTTCTTCACCGTTCTCGCTGCGCCATTGCGGCTCAAGGGAAGTGCGACAATGTCACTTGAAAAGCGCACCACACACACAGGCGAGGTGAATTGACGAAAGACAGTTAATTGCTGATTGCTAGATTGCTAATTGCTTTAACAAAGGGTACCTGGTTTGAAGTTGGTACAGGAGCCTGCGGATATACGGATACAGATGACGATCCTATAGTCGCTATTTCCGCCGATATATATGGTAGTGGAGGAAACTGTAATCAGGTAGGCCCATCTCCCATTCCCGCAATGCGGACATTGGATGCTTATCGCTCGTAGTGGATTCACATCACCAATACCGACAACGGACAGGAGGCGTACGGGAAGACGCGTGACGAATGCGAGTCTTGTGGCTCAACTAGCCTAGGTATGCTGTTATTTCAGGGTTTGAATCGTGTACCTGTTAAATCCGTTTCGCAGACATGTCTCCTAGCCTATTTGAAGAACTGAGCACGCTTGACACCGGTGAAATACCAATTTCATGGCACTTTATGAACAAGGACTGGTCGCCTTAACTGCGCGCCGTCCTGTATATCAAATCTTACTTCGGGCACGATTTCCTTACGGTTTCCATCACGATTATTAGATTATCATTATAGACGACATATACTCTTCGTCAGGAAGGGGATCAGGATCTTTTGTATCATTACATAACAATATTTCTGTTGCGCTTTATCACCTACAACTACAAATGAAATGCAGGGCTGGCTCTGGGAGACGTAGTACTACCATCTTTTTCTTGTTTGTATTGGTTTTAGTAACTTGATTAGCATCTGATCTGCATGTCCTTATTATTAGCACGTATATAGCCTGAGAATGGGTAGGTTCCTTTCGGTCGACTCCTGCCAGTGAATGACTTGCACGTCTGAAAATCACAAGAATTGACATCTCGAAGTTCAAATTGCTGAGCTCCACGTCCTTGCGACTCGAAAGAGCCGAAGATATATGGTGAGTATCATCGTTCGTAGCACAGTATCACCCTAAACGAAGACCCAATAACATCGCAGGTTTTGGATCCCTTTGCCTAACTGTTGCGGTATATAGTTATAAATGTATGTAAAATCCTCGCTCTCTCAAATATTGTTCGCAAGATTGCGACATGTCACGTCAGTATGACTTCCTGAGCAGTTCAAGTTCGCCTTCCATGATTCACCACGATGCAGAAATGCTTGAGCATGCCCGAACGCCGTACCTTCGCGATGCCGCGATGATGCTGATACTGGCTGTTATCTGCACGCGTTATAGCATGCATATACACGGCTTCATATCTCGTCCGACCTGAAGCCGAGGTTTCCGTGAGCATCGGAGACACCATAATGAAAATACGACATCACCGCGTCCCTCCGCGACCACGGGGACTCCTCAAGCGTTCAAATATTATTTGTGTCCCCCGAAACAAGGACAGTTGCAAGTTGGATATAGAACCGGGCCGATGTGGCACGTCTGCCAAGACTTAAGCCTCGGCGACTACTGGTTGATTTTGGGCCTTCACCGAGTCTTGCAATAATGGTCTGCCCTCACCCACAAATGCGATGCACCTCAGTTCAGCAGCATGGCAGCTATTTCTCTGAAAAGCATGGGATATTCGACAGTCACACACGCACTGGCAAGTGCTCGCGCCTTTTGATCATCATCTGAGTACGAGTGGAAGCTGGTGAAAGTTTGCGCCCCGAATTGTTCTAGCCTTCCGGAATATCAAGCGAAGAGAAGACCGTACGGAGGTCACGGAAATGAGGCTGAGGATATCAGACTCGTCGGCCGATGCTCTAGAAGGTGTTGCGTCATCAGAAGGTATCTCTATCCTAGGCACTGGTCCCTCGAATGATCAAATCTCGAACGGCAGGTATCTTCATTTCCCTGAATGGCCTGGAGCCTGCTAGCGAATAATGTCGCTGCTGGTACTCTATATGAAGGGCATGCCATGCGGAGAGCAACATGCCCATCATCGTGAAATGAAGATCATACAGCATGCTGTTACTACTCGCGTCAATTTCTACATAAGAAGAGCCTCACGTTCTCCTACCCCCTTCCTTTGGCCCATTTAGAAAACCCTCATAATAGCGGCGCTGCATTTCACATGACTTGGATCATTGAACGATCTGATAGACACCGCATGTTCGTTCTCGAGTAATTCGAGCACTCAATCATCGTCTGGCCCTCCGAGTTCCTCACATAGCAAAAAATCGTGCCTAAATCTGGTGCTCAAGTTGGTATGCGATGACTGACTCGACAAGAGCAACTCTTGTATTGCATTTTACGATGCATGCTCCGTGACGAAACTCGAAGTCGAAACTCAGGTTGGGTGAACCCGTTATCCGAAGATTGCCGCCTCTTTATACCCCTTGTAACCTTCCCCTAAAAACCAGTAGCGAAATGAGGGCCTCGATTCCCTTCAATGAATCCAGAGCAGTGTCTAATTTAGCATTGATCATCCAGTAGTTCCCGCCAGGCACCGCAACTCAATCATCAGGCCCTGGGCTCTTCCAAGTTCAAGTTCCAAAACCAAAATTCATTACATCCAAATGAAAATCATGCACATGGTGTGGCGAGGACTTGGAGTGCTTCTAGACAGTCAATTTCTGAGTACAGAATCTTAGAATGCAGACGAAGATGTATGTGCCCTAGATCCACCGCCGCCGCCATTGGCAAGTCGTTCCGCGTTTTTATCATTTCTTTCTACCATCGGTTACGGTCTATCAATATCTCTGTTGCGTGTTCTTCATACCGAAAACTCGTGGAGGAAGCAGCGAAAATAAGACCACCCCTTCGACGACATGACTGAGAGTGCACAAATCATCCAGCGATGCACATGTCTCGAGCACTATTCCAATAACCAAAGTTTGCTACATTCATGTAAATCATGTAAAGTGTTCCAATAATAGCACTGATATTGTGAGGATGCTAGAGTAGAGTTGGAATAGAGTGATTGAATGCCAGTCAAGTATGTGTCGTAAATCCACCTTCGTCATCAAAATCGTACAATGGAAAAATGAGTAAGCAAGAGTTCATGAACACTGAGTCGCAATCATCTGATTCTTAGAAATGCGTTGGATATCAATCGAAGCTCATGGCGCCTATAGGATGTAGAACAGCGATACCAAGGCGAGTATAATTGACGCGCCTGACGCACGGTTCCTCCATGCAGCACCCGTGTTTGTAGTTTGTGTTGATGTCGCAGTAGACGTGACAACTGAGGTTGTACCAGAACTTAAAGCAGGCGTAGATGCCCCGGCCGCAAGTGTTATGCCAGAAGTTGTTGTGGGAGTCAAATTAAGCGGAGTTGATGTCGGGGTTTCCGACGGAGCTTGAGCTGTAGGGGATGCGCTGCTCGTAGGAGTGGCCGACTGAACTGAAGAAGATGTGGACGACGCAGGAGCAGACGAAGATGAGCTGTCGTTGATGATGGTGAACTCTGGACTGGCATTGCCAGAGTCCCCAAACACTTGAACAAAATTATTAGAGCTACCTCGCGCAGACACCCACAACTTACAAACAACGATATAATCTTCTCCTGTCTCCACATCGGGAACGGTGATGAGAACTTGACCGACCGTATAATTGATGTTCGTTGCCAGTGGTGAATCTAAAAATATTATTTAATAACAATAAAAGCATAATATTTCACGACATGGTTGACTTACTCAACATTAAGTTCTCGCTGTTGTTGTACATGTATCCGAGAACAAGCATCCCAACCGGATTGGTGATGTTAGAAGATAAACCGTTAGTGCTCCTGCGACAAACGCGTTATTCAAAGGAACCCGATCACTCCTAGGTGTATACACTTACCAAGTTACCAGCTGCTTCTCTCCGACATGCCATACAGTGCCCGCCGTTGGACTAGTGATGGGCGGATCTACCACATCCCTCAAATTCAGTGGCAGTGAGAGTGCCAACAATGCCAGAGATGTGATAGTGAATAAGAGGTTCGTGAACACAAACATATCGTTGAAATCACTCAAAGCAAGGACGGGCAACTGGAGCTAGAGGTCTGAACGCTCGAGCAGTCAGTGCACCACATTGCCGAAACTGGTTGAACATGTTAATACAATAGCAGTCGTGAGAAAAACAGTTAGGTAAGCGATAGCCTCGTGCCTTAGACTCAATTTACACTAGTTTAGTAGTTGCTGCCATTGGACCCTATCTTGGTGAAGTCCAACTGACATGCACAAGACCATGAGAAAGTTGGGTCTGCGCTCCACAGGAGGATCATTTGTACGCTAGGGTCTTCCAGGCACCGTCACTGACTCGGATAATGGCGAGTCCGAACTTTGGCACTGTGATACGTAACGTTCGACTGCCATGCACAGATCATTCAGAGACTGCTGCATGGGACATAGCCTGCCTTGATGGTCGAGTACAGAGTATAACCTCTTCAGGATCATGCATACTTCACGATGAAGCTACAGTGATCGAAGCCGATGGCGGGGTGCTAGTCCCTTCGTAGGTTTGACTTCGTCTACGAATTAACTGCCAGTTCTGAAGACTTCCTATATCTAGGCTGTGCCACTCACACATTCACCTCGACAAGTGTTTTATACTCGGTCAGTGTGACCCGTTGATCACTGGGTACGTTGCATCATATTCAACATGGCTGAAATGTTGACTTCGTCCAAGGTCTTTACCTGAAGCTCTTCAAGTAACAAATAAAGCTAAAGCAGAATTTCCAAAGGATGTCGATAATCTTTATGCTAGGGCGACTTATCTTATCCGAGAGAGCGTGGAGTCCGGTGTTACTGCGATGCGAGCCTTCGTTGAGGTGGATACGACAGTTGGATTCACATGTCTAGATATGGGACTTCAGTTAGCCAAGGAATGGGCTGAGGTTTGTCATATCCAAATAGTTGGTCTGCCACTTTCACCTTCCGTTGCTGCACTTTTGGGAGCGCTGATATCTATTTTCAGCTTTCGCCCAAGAGGCGCTCTACGAATTTGCGGCTTCAACAGAACCCGGTCCAAATTACAATTTGCTTTGTGATGCAGTTTCCCGCCCAGACGTTTCTGTCGTCGGCTCTGCGCCTTGGGTTGAACCTGACCACGCACATGCTCTTAAGAACATCGAACTTATAATGTCTCTCGCTGAAAAACACGACCTACACGCAGACTTTCATCTGGATTACAATCTCGATTCGGGCGCCGTTCCGATGGTTTGGGATGTATTGCAGCAGATGCGCCAGCGATCCTGGTGTAAAAGTAGCGGAAAACGTGTCACTATTGGACATGCAACTAGGTTGGGACTCTTTTCGGACGGAGAGTGGGCGGAATTGAAGCGCGCCACAGACACGTTACCGTTGGAGATTGTCGCACTACCGCAAAGTGATGTTTACATGATGGGTCGTGCGGATCCTCGTGGGAGAGTTCCTGTCCCGCTTGCAGGGCGCACAATCAATGCGCCTCAGGTTTACCGCGATCACGGAGTCCGTGTTGCGCTTTCTGTGAATAACGTTGAGAATGCCTTCACGCCCCAGGGGTCACTTGATCCCCTCACACTTGCTAGTCTTGGCGTCGCACTTTTTCAAGTGGGTACGGAACCAGACTGGAGAGTACTTTTGGTGAGCAAACTGGGTGGAGTTAGCTCTTGCCGTAATCTGACGATCGTCACAGCGATCGGTGTCGACAACATCTAAAGAAGCCATTGGTGTCATGCACGGGGGCAGTGTTGGTGGGAAATCCGCGGATGAAAGCGATGGTGTTGTCCCCCGTGTCGGTGATCCTGCTGATTTCGTTGTAGTACATGGGGCACGTCGGTGGCAATCCGCAGTGCTAAGCCCGGGATTCGACCGCACAACATTTTATAAGGGCAACGTCGTAGCAAGACGAAGGGCTCAGAGATGGAATGCAAATACGGGTGGAGAGATCACCAACTAGTCAGAATGGTTATATACACCTGCAGATCTTTGGGCCACACAGACTTCATTTGGAGTCATCACGCTTGAAGGATTATCAATGTGATTCATATCATGGTGTGCACCATCTCGTGAGTCATGCGTAACCAAGAATCTGGATATAGATCATCAATAAGTACTTAAGTACTTACTCAGAAGCAAGTTGTATTTCTACAACTATATGAAGATAAAACACATATAGAAGTCCCCATTTACAAAAATCCGCTCTCTTGCAGCAATCGAGCCATCTTCTCGTCTTCTCTCTCACGAGGTTCGCGTTCCAGACTGAGGTTCCAAAAGTAATCGCCCACATCAACCTGCTCGCTGAACTTAGCAAGTGATTCCTCAAGGTAAGTTTGTACGCTCGTAATAGGGTTGAAATTATGAGGGAATGTTTGCCAGCGCTGAATATCCTGGATCACCTCCGAAGCTTTCTGTCGTTTTCGGAAGTTCACCAAGTTACCTGGAAGAGTGTCCTTGCTTCCATCTTGAATGAACGTTAGTGTAGTAAGGAAGACCCCTTTACATATGAATGAATACATCAACAGCAACAAATAATCAAAGTAAAAAGCTCACCAATGAAAGGTACACAAGGGGGCGCGACTCTTGCGAGCGTCGAACGATAGTTATTGAAGTTCTTGCCTGAATCGATGGTCAACTCGCATGCGCTAAGTTGAGCCATATGTCGCGCATTCACTTGCTCCCATGAGCGCTTGAGGCGCCTTATAGGAGGCGAGTTCAGTCCAGATACTATAGCAACCATGCTCGAGTAATTGTGCATCGAGCGACATCGCTGAGCGAAGTAAGCATCGTGTGAATGAATTCCGTAGCAGACCACTCACATCAGCCACACTTATGAACTGCTTCAATATAGCCGAACGCTTCCTGGAGTCCTCGTGGATGAGAACGGAGTCGGCTACCCAATTAGCAATCTGGTAAAGTTATGAGCATATCATGGCTATCGGAGGGCCGGACCATACCCGATTACTCGTCTGGATTACCCGAGCAATATTATCGTTGTGGTCTGTCTTTTGCTCCCGCGAACGCTGCAGACATTCCACTGGCCGTATCTTCTGGTATAAGTGACTCTCCATAATCGTCAACTGTCGTGCCAATTCCAAGGAGTCTACGTCCAAAAGTTTCAACTTCTTATTGTGCTTGGGTAAGATCGAGGGAGGTGGACTGCCCAAAGTAGGAGTCAAGCCTTTCTTGACGTCTCCTCCACGCTGAGGCGCCTGAGTCAGACAGCCTGTACCATATCAACGACGCTGAACTCACTGCACGTTCAACGAGTGAAAGTAGCTGCTTTGCACCCACAAACTTGCTAACATCCTCGTTCTGCAAGAATTCTTTCATTCGATTCAGGATGTACATATCCTCTTTCTCAAGGAAATCTTCATCCGAAACCATGGCCTTAAGAGTATTTAGGACACTGAAAATCACATTAGGTATAGTACGAAAGAATCAACAATGACGCACCGCATCTGAATGACATGTTGCTTGAGCTTTGTCCATTCTTCCGACTCAGGGGGACTCAGGCCTTCTGGAATTTGGATGCGGAAGCGGCGGACGAGGTGGTCGAAAAAGTCATCAAGGGTGGTGAATGACTTGTACGTCATCAAGAATGTTTTGATGAACGTAGGATCTGAAACGTCCCAATACTGAATATGATACCGAGGTCAGATAGGTTACGAAGCACCCGTACCTGAAGGATCATGTGACGTTAGACGTTCGACCAAAGCTGGAACAGTTCCTGCTCGAATGCTTCCATCTACATCAATAGTCATGTCATTCTTCGTGTAGTCGGGTCGCAGATACCAGGGCTTTGTGCTGATGATGTGCTCAGGAGCGTCATCGCCAAAGATTTTCTTGATCTTCGTTGCTGTTCTCGTGGTCGCGGCTGTACATATCATAAGTCGAGAAAGGAAGGGAATATACAAATGTCGCTTACAGTCGTCGTCAGGCATTGAAGCCGAGTCACTCATCGACAGGACATCCTGCGGCTTATCAAATGTTGAAGGTACCAGGGTGTGTACAGACGTAGTGGGGTCGTAGTTCGAAGCCGCCGACTTAAGTGACCGATCGGTAAGGGTAACGGTGGTGTCAGATAATTGCGATTGACTTCGGGATGTTGGCGCTCGGTCACCGAGAATAACCGCCGACTTTTTCATTCCAGACGCACCAAAAGCAACCGCAATGTCAACAATGTCCTCGCTCTCTGGATCTGTCGGGTCGAGGACCGACATGGGACGGGCGTCAAAGTTGGAGTCAATGACGCTTAAACGTGACATGCGCCACTCTATGGCACCTGTGTATTCTCCTTGAGCCATGTCTGCTTGATCGTGGCCAAGGGAAAGTAGGGTATCAAGGGTTTGCATGAGGAATTGGAGATTTGACTTGAGGGAGACGGATATGGCGTCTAGGTACTCGCACTGGGAGTCACGATCTTGTCGCGAGATTCTGTAAGTAAGGCGACGAACTCGCTGTATCGTGAGAAGCAGCGTAGCTGCGTCATCGTATAGAGCTTGTACTACCGCCTCGAGCGTGCGTGTGAGCAACCGAGCTTTGTCCACGGTTTGAGTGTACAGAGCAGCACGTTCAGCATCCGCCATATTGGAGTAGAAACCATCGATATCGACGTGACGAGCGATGTGGATATTGGCAACGAATAGGAGGAGTGATGAAAGGCCAGAAAGAAGCTCGCGACCTGCAATCCATACTCGTTGCTCTGAAAATATTCAACAGATAGATCACAGTATGAATACTAACATACTCACGAGACTCATCGCCGATGGTCTTGAGCGCGGCATGGAATGTTCCAAACCTCGCCTGCATTGATACCATGTGCGTCTTGAACTCAGAGAAAACGTCACCATCTAAAATTCGCTGAGGAGCTTCATCATTATCATCCAGCGGTACCCAGCCAAAACCCCTCCAAGACCCTGCATACCCCGCACCAACTAGCCCCAGCCCAAGGTAGACTGCAGAGTAGCAACCCAGAACTCGTTTTGTTCCTACACCACCCAGTCGTTCGTTTTGGCACCGCTGAACTTCAATGACGAATGTCACGATGGCACGATCAAGCTCTGCTGCGTCGCTTTCAACACGAGATGCTGTATCATGCGCCGCAGGACCCGAGTCGTATTCCATGGCTCGAGCAGAAAGAACGAGCTTGGATAACGTGGCGGTTACTTTCCGTTGAGCTGGTTTCAGAAGCGTCTGTGATGCGGTAGTCTCGCGGCGTCCACGAGCACCGCGTGGTATGAGGTTGCTGGGTATGTGACCAGGGGGTGCGGATATGTAAAGTAGATTACGGACGGTGATGACAACAGCCCTGATGAGGCTGTCAAGGACCTGTCCGTGTTCTGCTCTTCGAGATACGCCGACCAGAGACTGGTTTTTCTGGACAACGGCAGAGATGGCGTTATGTGCGATATGAGATAGATCGGAAATAAGGTCCGGGAGTGGTGGTGCTAATGATTGCTGTAGTGATTGGGCAATTTTCTCAGCTGCGGTCAGTTCAACGGAAGGCTTCCTAAGAGCTACTTGGTCCGCAAAAAGATCCTGACCACTTTGAGAGCGACCACTGGTTGATGGTGAATCACCGTGGTCTGGAGAGTATAGGCAGGAATCTTCAGAATCGCTAACATGCTCCGGCTTGCTGTGACTCCGGTCCTGCCCATGTCGGCTTTGGGATGTCGTTGAATCAGATCGAAATCGCGTTGGCGCCGAATCCTCACTCGGGCTATTGAATAAATTTGATGAGGCAGTGGAGGAACTGGTGAGGGCGCGAGTCCTGCCCTTCTGCACAGCAGCCTCTGTTTCTGGAATTGTCCAGCTCACTTGACCAGTGAGCTTATTCCAGTAATAGTAAGACATGCCATCATCGGCAAGTCGTCTCACCCAAGGCTCGGGCGTCCCGGAGCGTTTTAGAACACCAAAACCTGGGATAGAAGATTCCGTCAAGGCGCTGAGTCCTAGCCCTGCGCTTGTGCCTGACCGCGAACTTGGTTGAGAAGAAGCCAGTCCAGCAAGTTCAGCAGCCGATACATCGTCGCCTTCCATGGGTAAATCTCGCGAGATCTGGCCTGTCTGCGTATTAACATAGTAAATCTGGAGAAGAAGAAGAGATTGGTCTGAGGTGTAAGGAATCACAGCAAGTAAAATGCTCTGCTCACCTGGCCATCCGGTGTGACTTGGGGCATCCAAAAATCGCTTGACAAAGTCGCGCTGTGTTCTGCAGCACTGCGGGATTCAAGAAGACCGTTGGATGGAACAGACGGGTCACGTTTATTTCGCGACAATTCACTGTCTGATAAGTGAGGGTCCTGTATCCGGGAGTGGAAGTCGTTTGAATGAGTATCACGAGCTACTTCATTTGTTTGCTGGAAAGGCCCTTGTTGAGTTGTAGCGTCGTGGTTGGTAAGAGCGATCTCTGCCTCCTCATCAGATAACACTACCACATAATTGGATGGAAACCATCCCCGTTCATCGCCGAGGAGTCCGTCCCACCAGCCTGACTCGAGCTGGGTGAGAACCTCGATAATTTCATTCTTGTGGAAGGAGAGAGAGGAAGCATCTTGTGTCTGGTAGTCATATAGAGCTCGACAGAAGAATGTGGAGATGTACTGCTCCTCCGGAAGTTGTGAGATCTGCTGTTCCTGTTCGACAGTAATCGTGGTGGATTGGGAAGGGTAACAGTTGACACCACTATACATGGCGAGGCCGATTGCAGTCATATAAGAGCTGACGTGGAATGGAGAACCTCAAGTAGAACGAATTCTGATGGATTGGCGGAAGCGGAGGGAAGTCAACTCAGCTAGCTAAGATGAGCCGTATGCCTTCACAACGGACTGTTACGTAATCACACAATGCGTTATCGCAGACTACGTGCCAAGGAACTCGGTACAGCACTGATAGCAAAGTCTACCGATCTCACCGCTTCAGGGTCCTTTGCTTCTCCGCGAACTGCACAATTTTTCGATCAACAAACATTCCTTTCCGCTCTCGCACGCTGTCCATATAACCTTTCGCTATATTGTCTCGATCTGCTTTCTCACCCAGGTCTTCCAGCTCTTCCTCAGTTGTTGGTATCCAGAAGGGATCTTGATCAAGCAATTCATATCTTGTGCTTCATTTCAATTACCTGCAAACGCTAAATAGGTGGTATTACTCACCCGCTGAAAATTAGTTGTGGGCTTGCAGCACCAGACGTCCGTTTGCGTATATCTGCATCACAGAGTGAGACTACCCCATCGCAACATGCGAATTCAAGCTCACCATCTGCGAAACCAAAACTCTCCACAACTGGAAGAAGAGCAGATACTGTGAAGAATGTAGTCCCTTCCTTCATCTCTTCTGCCACAATTCGACCACGTCGTTTCGCAACCACTCCATAGACTTTCCCAAGGACATCCGCTGAGATAAGCTTTAATTAATATAAGAGGCACCGACCAGTGGATCACGTACTTGAGGCTTGAATATCACACGAATATATCGCCAGCATAAGCCTAGGGGACCAATCAAGCAATCCATTTCTGCAGGCATCTCTCACTGCCGATATCACGGAGCCCGTAACTTGCGATAACCTATTCTGGACTGTTCAAAATGTTAAAACATCATATATGTCAAGCACTTATCAAAAGCATACCAATCTCCTTCTGGACGCCATCGGCATCAACGTCAATTGATTCAACAAAATAGGCCATCCCTTCGACAGGCTCAGCACACAACGGTCCTTGGAACATAGCTAGCTGGAAGCCTGTCTCAACATAGCCCGTGAAATCAACATTATTGTCGGATGTATTTGTGGGTTGAGCTGGATGATTGCGTGAGAGGCGACGCCTTAGCCTGAATACAATATCAGTGACACTGCAAGGAACCACAGGGTGACGCACGATAACGGTGTGGTATCTTTGCGATAATCAATAAGAATGCAGCTACCAGCGTGACGGGGACCAAATGACCAGATTCTGTCGCTGATATTCACCCAATCCCCACCAGCTTCGTTGCACTTTTCTTCTAGTGCACTCCAGAATTGGTCTGCTCTAACACTTGGAGTATGGAGAACATCGCCTTGAACACCGACCGGTTCGCTCTCAGAAACAATGTCGATACTGCTGCCGGCGGTATCTCTGTCTGTGTGACCGTCTTGTTGCAATACTCTGAGAGTCGTTAAATTATGCAGCAAGAATTGTACGATAACATCGGGGACAGGCGCCGAGCGAATCGAAAAGGTGACCAAGTTCTGTGTGCTTGCACCCTTGATTGTTCCACGGGCAGCATTTGGCGTCTTCGAGGGTGCCATATCTATCCTCAAAAGGTGAGCAGCGAGACGATGCACCGGAGACTATGCATACCTTGGCCTTTCACAGCTGTTTCGCGGAAAGGAACGATTGGTTTAGACGCCTGAATCTCCACACGAGCGAATCTCTCTCGCAAGTCTTTCAGACATCTCTGAATAGGGTGAATGGAAGTAGATGACAGTGAAGCAATCAAATCATACCTCCAGGTGTAACTCTCCTGCGGTCAGAATTACATGTTCCCCAGTCTGTTGCTGGAATGTTTCGACGCAGGGATCAGCTTGAGCGAGGAGTTTCATCCCAGCGACAAGTTTGGGCATATCAGAAGGGATGACAGGTTCAAGCGCAACCCGTACAATAGGGGATACCTACGATGAAAATAATGATCGACAGTGAGATCCAAACACTCGCGTGACACTTACCGTGCGAGTAACGCCACCAATGTTGATGAGACTATCTTGCACTTGGACAGGATCCATACCCTCTGGAACGCCTGTGCTTTGTGGTGCACAATTGTGCCATTCCTGTACACCTTGCCTCCCAATCCCTTGATTGCAAAGGTGTTTCCTGCCCTGACACAGTCCACGGGGATAAGCTCCCGGCCCATCATCACGTACAATCCTTCAACCTTGGCCGGAATAAGATGTGCAACATTATGAGCGTGATTTGGAGGAAGGGAGGTGTTATACTTGGGTAGCACGCAGTATATGGTGGAGCCAGTATGTATCGTCCCCGAATACAGTCGTGCAAAGCCGAGGATAATTTCAGACTCCTCAGAAACGCCTAGCGTTTCTCCTAGAGCCGTACTAGGAGGAGATTCTGGGGCTGCACGGGGAGGGTCCGGAGTCTCTGAGACCGAAACGCTGTTATCCCGTGCTTCTTTGGCATCTCGCGCCCGCTGGCGTAGCTCGTCCGCTGTCACAGCCCGTTTTTTGTTTTCCGGAAGTTCTTTGGCTGCAACAGCGAACATTTTGCTTACATATGCAACTACAACCGCGTCTGGCGCGAAGTTGGACGTGAAGAGATCCTGCTCTAACTTGTTCTTGGGCTGTATGCTCTTGTCGAATACATTAGGATAAAGCATTTTGGGGATGCGAATGGCCTGGGCAGCAGGAGGGGAAGGGACGACATCAATAGTCGCTTGAATGATGCACGTTGACAGTGAAAGCCACTGTGTAAAAATCGTGGACAGCAACTGCCGACTGTCTTTTGACCTCAGATCCCGAGGTAAAATCTTCAGATTAAGAGCTGTTACAATCTTGGTCACTTTCTCTGTGTTCCTAGAGACTCATTAGCATATCATGTGGCATCATATGAAAAGATGATGATTACGGGTTCATCACAACGGCATCATAGACCGCCCAGATGTTCTCCAGCACAAATTGGACAAACAATGGCTTCAGTGCGCGTCCACGAAGATGCTTGTGACTGATAACTTTCTTGGTTTTGGGATCGAGATAGAAGTCGCCCCACAAAACGCGCCTTAGATTGGCTTCCTTGAAACCGAGCTTTGCAGAATAAAGCTGGGCGAAGTTCCCAACTCTGAAACCCCAACCATCGATGGCAGACGCAAAAACCACATTACCCCCGCTCCGGAGCGAAGTAGATATCTTCGTCGTCTTTCTCCTTGAAGTCATCTGTGTCATTGGCTGATGCTTCGGCTTCATCCGCAAGTTGATCCTTCTTTTCAGCAAGTCGTCGATCGCGCTCTTCCCTCCATCGGAGATCGTCCTCCATTAATTCACTTGCAAAAAAACTGCCCATAACAGCATTCACTTGTTCGATTAGCCGCGAAAGGTGCTGGTAAGCTTCGGTGGGCACCAGCTTCAGCTCCGTGATAAGTCTATCCATTTTATTGATGACGAGTATCG
Organism: Suillus subalutaceus; assembly: GCF_016647625.1. Classification (NCBI taxonomy): domain Eukaryota; kingdom Fungi; phylum Basidiomycota; class Agaricomycetes; order Boletales; family Suillaceae; genus Suillus; species Suillus subalutaceus. The sequence continues at coordinate 37,233 of NW_024540382.1, read as the reverse complement.
GGCGGAGGTTATCCTCCCATGCCTGTCTAAGCACAGCAATAGTCTGCACAACTTGAATTAGATGTACTCTGTGTCATAATCAAGCTTACCCACCTGCGTGCACACACCTTCAACAACATCAACGAGGACCAGTGCACCGTCACACAACCGAGACGCTGTGGAGACTTCACTCGAGAAATCCACGTGTCCTGGGGTATCAATCATATTCACGATATATGTCTTTTGGGACCTTTCTGGGCATGTTTATTACTATCCCTTGGCATATGCATCATGGTGAGATGGGTACCTTCGTCAGGTCGCCCCATGACCTGAAACTTGAGCGATACTGCGCTGCTTTCCATCGTGATCCCGCGCTCCTGCTCATCCTCTCTACTATCAAGAAACCTCAATTTCCCTGCCATCCGATGAGAAATAATGTTGTTTGCCGCGAGAAGGGCGTCCATCAGTGTAGTCTTTCCGTGATCGACATGCCCGAGAGTGGTGATTATTCGGACATTAGCTGGGTCTGGGGCCTCCATCGATGTACTTGTTGATTCTATATGTACACTTGCGTGAGCAAGAAAGTGTATGCGAAGCGTGTGTGTGGTCTCTAGAATTAATGATCGCTTTAAAATATCTATGAATCAATTATGACTTGCCGCCGGGTGCACCTTCGGAAGCGAGTTCGTATCAACCAGATAAGGAAATCGCGAAGCGCTTGCCAAGTTGTCTTCAAACATTTACTATGTAACAAGCTAAGCTCCCTACACTAGCAATCGCTTGAGGCTCTGCCTCACCGAGTCGTCTAAACCCTTCCCGATCAACACCAACTTCCCTGAATCAGGAATACCTGTAACATCCCCTTCTACTAAGGATAGGTCATACATACTCTGCACGCCCTGCAGAACGTACTGCTCCCCAGATTCTATCACGAAAAGACCCTTACAGCGAAGGACCTTGAGTTCCGGTAATCCAGTCTGGTGGCTATTATCTGGGATCCGATTCTCCCACAGAACTGTCCGTATCCACTCGTCTAGTTCCTGGAGACGATGGCGGGTTAACGTAGGAAGAGTAACCTGCAGACTAGATATGCCACGCAATTCGTAGTGTTTAGCGGAGACGGCGTGTCCCGCGTGGTCATGATTGTCATCGTCGTCATGTTGGTGTTGTGCGGATCGTAACCCCTTCGTCCCCCCTGCGTATGCATTGATGTTCATGATGTGCGCTAGATCGATCTGACCGCGAACAGTTCGGTGAATTGGAGCGGACGGATTGACCCTTTGTATGAGTTCTTCAATCGAGCGCAATTGCTCTTCTGATGCTAGATCGACCTTGTTCAGTAAAATAACATCGGAGCATGCTATCTGTCTGGAAATGCTGTAAGTCGCGAACCAGATTGAAGATGTGGTCCACATTTACCTGAGGCTTTCGCCAATGCCGTCGACAGAATGATCTTCTTCCATTTGCTAGGGTATAATTTAGCGGAGGAACTTGCACAAGTCAGAAAAGTGACAATGTACCTGTTGACCAAAGACAGCATCAACAACACAGACTACGCCATCCAGGGAAATCTGTCGACCTAAACCATCGGCATACTCCTCATTAAGCCAGAACATGGACGCGATAGGGCCTAGGAGACACAAAAGTTATGTGTGAAACATCGAGAACGAATTATAGACTGCCTACCAGGATCAGCAAGGCCAGTAGTTTCTAGTAGGATATGGTCAAAGGCACCCTTCCTTTGCATAAGTTTCTCAATGGCAGCTACACCAGCGTCTTTGATAGAACAGCATAGACATCCATTTGCCAACTCAAGGAACTCCTGTGAGTTCTCTGCTGTTGGGTCATCTTCCGAAGAGATACTAATAGTTTTAGCTATACTTGATGTTAGCGAGGGACTTCATATCGTTAGGATAGTAACAGAAACCTTCGATGCTCTTCCGATGAATGTTAGACGTAATTATGAGTAGATTAGATCAATGCTCACTGAAGTATCGCCAAACTCATTCATGATCACAGCTATTCGATACCCATGACGCTCCGTCAAAATACGCCTAATGAATGATGAGACAGTAGGTACACGGTGCGCGTGATCCTGAGTATTTCGCATACCTCAACAGGGTGGATTTCCCCGCCCCAAGAAAGCCACTGATGATTGTGCACGGTACTCGACGAGTTGAGGCAGAATCAGGCACGAGCGCTTGATCTTCATGTTCGATCAACATCCTTGTAAGCAGGAATATTAGCAATGCAAACGAGCGACAAACTAAAACATACCGCGAACATACGGTATATCATCATCGAAATCCATGACTTTGATCTTGAATGCTATAACTTTGGGACTCGCTTAAGTGACTGAGTACAACTGAGTTTATATAAGCAAAGTGAACGACCACACAGAGATGTGCTTACTGGTCGAGCGGATCAATCGAGGTTGTAGAACGAAGGCGGGAGCTGGGCGAGATGTGACCGTACTGCTTCCGAATCTTACGGAATATTACTCTTAAGTGGCTTCGGTTTTATGGCACGGTGTTACTAGTACTCAGTACTCATTCATGTCTTTTCCATTCACTATGTCGACACCTTCGAATAGTGTGTTCCCGCTGACGGATGAACCCCTCAAAAACCTGATCCAAGGCCCAGGAGATGTGGAATGGAGGTATGCGCCGCACACATTCTTATGCTACAGCTATGAAAGCGCTCCATTTACCAGGTATGAAATGCGTCGGGAATGTCAAGAGATCATTCCTGGTCTTCTACTAGGCCCTTTCCAAGCATCAAAGTCGCTCGAGGTGCTCAATTCGCTTGGCGTCACTCACATGTGAAGTTCAAACCCTCTTTGGATTGACGGTTCGACTGATTAATCGACGCGTCTCTTATTTTATCCCCTAAATTCTATCCCAAGACTCTGTATACGTGATAAGAAGGAAGCATTCTCCGTGAAACCACGCTTCCCAGAACATTTCGAGTATCTCGTATTGGATGTGGAGGATAACGAAGACCAAAACGTCATTCGTCTGTTCCCGCAGTCTGTATTTGCTGCACGGTATTCCATGAACATGCTAACAGTCAGCCAGAGCTCATAATTTCATTACCGACTCATTGAATAAAAAGGGCACTGTTCTCGTTCACTGCAACGGTGCGCTCTGCGCTTGATTGTTCGCAGCGCCAACTCAGTCCACTTATAACGCAGGCGGGATTTCCCTATCACCTGCATTTGTTGTCATGTTTGTCATGCGTCGCTGTCAGTTATCATGGGAGGATGCTCTTCATCTTGTTCAAAATCGTCGCTACTGTATTTCGCCAAACGGTGGCTTCTTGACACAGATCAAGGTGAGTTTCGTGTCCCCGAGCTTGGTCAGCTTTGCATTCCTGTGCCTCGACCCCTTGTCGTGCACCACAACGAAGCCTTCTGTGAGGAGCTTTATGTTCTTACGTTGTGCCCCAGGAATATGAGTCGATATACAAGGCATCCGTCGCCGTCGCCGGATTTCCGCAAGGACAGATGCAAAGAGTTGTCTCCCGGAGGAAGCGAGATGATGATGACGATGAGGAGGAATTCAGGTGTGTCCGTTTCTGATAATGATACACTGGTCTTTGTGTCCTTTAAGTTTAACAATCCATCAGAGAGGAAGACCGTAAAAGGGTATTCGTCGACGGAGAAGGTGACGATGCGATGGCAACGGATTTGTGACCGTCTTTCTTGGGGCTTTCTTCTTCCTTTGGTTCAATTCTGTTTAGTCTACCACTACCGTATACTTGCTTTTAGAAGCATTTCGTGTTCTATCACGATGAATGAATGGTATAAGTTCTATTGGGGTCCAACATAACCCAGTCGTCAACTGGGTGTGATCTATAGTGACTTGATCTTTGCCTTCTCTTTCTCCTGCAGAACACGCTTTGCATGGACCTCTGAAGAAAGTAATCAAACACAAGGCATCCACAGCAACAAGGCTCTCACCTTTGCGTTTTACCCACGCCTCAACTGAGATGCCCCCAAACACAATGCCTGCGCCTACCCACTGCCCAACGGTGAGTTTATGGTCATAAACTACCACAGAGAGAACCATGGTGAACATCTTTCTTGTCAACGTAATCATTCTGCGAATTTGTGATGAGTAAAGAGCGTGACAGAAATCCCAGAAAAGGATCACGAACACTAAAGTCAGCGATCCAAAATGCTGTAACGTCTCGAAGATGAACAGCTGCCCAAGAGCACCAGTCAAAGAAAACTGGACCAGTGGTACGATAACAGAAGGATGCGTCCTTATAAAACCAATTGCATTTGCAAATTCCGATTGTAAACCGCTCGAGGGGTGAAGCACAGGGATGTGCGGCAAGGGAAGTGTTCCAAGCGTCGTACTCAACAGCGTGCAGAACAGATTGATCCAGAACATCATCTGTTGCCCGGTCACCTTGTACCGAACGAACAACTCATCTTGCGTCGAGTTCACCGCGCCGTCGAGAATGAGGTTAATGACAAGGTAGAGAATGCCAATCAGCTGTCCATAAGACCCTTGCTCGCCATTGGACGAGGCTTTTGATGGCTTTTCGTTCCCGAAGCCCATGAAGACACTGATGCCGGCTGTGACCATTGCGACCACGATGTATTTATGTGGAGCAAAGCGCCTCCTGTACATGACGACATTCATGAGCATCACTGGGACGAGCTTGCAGGACTTTCCCAAGACCATTGTAGGATAAGTTATGTACGAGAGGGCTGCGAAGCCGAATGGAGCGGCTAGTGTGATGAAAGCCGATACTTGGAGGTAGCACAAGAGGAGAGCTTTGGATGTAGACGAAGAAGTGTGCGACGGTGCGCTTGGGGAATGTGTATGGCCGTTGACTTTAGTACTCGAAGATCCGTTTGTTTTGGAATTGGATGAATTGTTCGTTTGTGCCATGGAGGCGAGGTCCAGGCCCAGTAGAGACGATAGTGATGACCCTGATTTTCCACGGATGACTATGTATGCGAGGGCAGACAGCGAGCTCAGAAAGCTCTGACAAGTACCGAGGAAAAGTGCAGACTTAAACTTGTGTGTTGACTGTCCGTCTATGTGTTGGAACGGAACTGATACTAAGAGGCTGTCTTAGTTCTTGCATTGGTTGGTTTTTATACGTTGTACCTACATCGTTCCTGCGCCACAGCCCATAGCTGAGCATAACGCTGGTGAGAATCTGTCTTTTGTCAGAAATAGTGAAATTGACATACTAGAAACATTGAGTAGACTCCGAGAACACACAGTCCAAGCCTGGCATTCAAAGCTCATGAACACGGATGCGGGATCTTTTAGTGAAGGGGCTTACCGAAGGACTGACATTGTACGAGCACGCAAAGTAAAAGTATTGAAACAAGTTTGAGCAATGAGCTGAGTTAGCTGTGAAGTGGTACGTGTCCGAGTCAAAGTAAGACCTAACCCTAAACTAGGATGTAATATCCAAGCCCAACTGGCCACTCAGGGTAAGAATGCCTTCTTTCAAACGGATCACGTCCTCTCTAGTTGGCCTACCCTGCGACGGTCTACTTGTAGCGCCAGCAGTGAGCTTCTGCAGCATATCTTCTAATCCCTCCATCTCTCTCTTCTGCAAAAGTTCCTCACTCTGTCCGACTGGATCATCATTTGCATCAAGATGCTCTCTGGCGTGTTGCTCTGCTTCCTGATCGGGAGGAACGATATCAGAGAAACGAACGCCCGCGAGCGAAGATGATATTTCGCGTGCCGTTGTTAGAGTTGTTGAATCTTCTTGGCTTTTTGAACTCAAGAATGATGTAATCGCAGAGATTACGCCACGCATTGACCCCAAATCACGACCTATCGGAACTCCTACATGCGCGAAACCAGCGTCGAAACCCTCTTGAAGTGCGGATTCCTTGCCTGCGATTATCCCTTCTCGGTATCCAGACTACAGATGGAAATATCAATCAAGAGAAGAATCAATCGCTAATGCGCGTACGTTTGTGAACTCATTGGAGAGTTTTGCCCAGTCTGCTTCAGGAGCATAATCTGCTCGTGGATCTTCCTCCCAGGGTGAATCCATGCTGTAAAGCTGAACTCGGACGAGAAACAAGTTTGAATTGTCCCACCAAGACTTGTACTCAATGGATAAGGTGATCTGACATCTCAATTTTGGGAAATAATTACATATAAGGGTTATCTCTTGACTGAGTCAGCGTGTCTGAAACCCTCTGAAACCTCTGTTGGCGGTGCCACCGCCACGTAGACCATTCCCTCGTTAGCTAGCAAGTCCTCGTTAGCAGCACCATTTGATTCCGGTTGATCGGACCACCGAGATCAATTATACGCATCCGACGCGAACAGCTCAGGATTGTATGTATGAGTCATTGTGATTAGTCAAGATAGGGCCGTCGGGCATCAACTCATACTTCAATGAATACCGGTAATATTCATAGAAACTGATAGAAATTGGATGACTTTGAGGCAAAAAAATTACGTCGCTTCGGGTTTCTACCGGCACAGGTAGGTATCATTGTGTAGAGCATGATGACCAACTACTAGTTGAGATTACTAGTTTTGAAACATGCCGTTGATCTCCACTAGTCAATCCGTAGCTACGTGCGCTAAATGAATTCAAAAAAGTATTTTCTGACTAATTTTACCCATTATAATCGGATGGAAATGTGCGTGGAAAATACGCCACGTCGGCATTTAGTGCCTTGCATAGCTGCGCTTCTTGTCCTTTAACTTTTCTCGAACGACCTTTCCTGCTGTTATCGTTCTTCCTCCCTCGGTTTCGTCCTCGCTACAATTATTCCCTCCAGGTTTCGTCCACTAATGGCTGTCGCGTCCTCATCGGACGTCGCAATACTTGCGCTGGGCGTGGTCCTAGCTGCTGCATATCTTTTTCGTGATTCGATATTCTCCTCGACGCCCAAAGCTGTCCCGGTTGCTCCTTCGAAACTTTCGAATGGCCATGGAAACCCCCGGGATTTTATTGCTAAAATGAAGGAAGGGGTAAGCTATCAGCTTCCAAGCTTCATGATCGCATCAATGTATCATATCTCTGATATCCTTGTCAGAAAAAACGTCTCATCATATTCTATGGTTCGCAAACTGGTACTGCCGAGGAATATGCAATCCGCATTGCCAAAGAGGCAAAAACCAAGTTCGGACTCACATCTCTCGTCTGCGACCCCGAGGAATACGACTTTGAGAATCTAGATCAGGTCCCCGAGGATAGTTGTGTCATTTTTGTCATGGCTACCTATGGCGAGGGTGAACCCACCGATAATGCAGTTCAGCTCATGGAAAGCTTGACCGATTCTGCATTTGAGTTCAGTAACGGTCAACATAAACTCGAGGGCCTCAAATATGTCGTTTTTGGTTTGGGCAACAGGACTTACGAACACTACAATTCCATAGCACGTCAGGTAGATGCTGAACTCGCGAAAATGGGTGCAGTCAGGATCGGCGAGCGCGGTGAGGGAGATGATGATAAGAGCATGGAAGAGGACTACCTAGAGTGGAAGGACACTTTTTGGCCTGCATTCGCTGAAGCTTTGGGTGTAGAGGAGGGTCAGGGTGGTGATACCCCGGATTTCGCTGTTACCGAATTAGAATCGCACCCTCCGGAAAAAGTATATCTTGGTAAGGACCCACTACCCATTTTTGTACGCCTCTTATTTTGGTCTGTAGGCGAACTTTCTGCACGTGCCCTCACAAAGACCAAAGGCATCCATGATGCTAAGAACCCGTACACCTCTCCGGTCAAGGTTTCTCGTGAACTTTTCCAAGTTGGTGGAGATCGTAACTGTGTCCATGTCGAGCTTGACATCGAAGGTTCTGGGATCACATACCAACACGGCGATCACGTCGGTGTCTGGCCTCTCAACCCTGACGTTGAGGTCGACCGTCTTCTTTGTGCACTCGGACTCTACTCCAAGAAAGATACCGTTATAAACGTCGATTCGCTTGACCCTGCTCTTGCCAAGGTTCCATTCCCTGTCCCTTCAACCTACATCAGCGTCCTCCGCCATTATATTGACATCAGTGCTGTCGCAGGTCGTCAGATTCTCGGTGCTCTTGCCAAGTTTGCGCCCTCTCCTGAGGCCGATGCGTTCATGCGTAACCTTAACTCGAACAAGGATGAGTATGCAGCTGTTGTTACGAATGGATGTTTAAAGCTTGGCGAAATCCTTCAACTGGCTGCAGGCAATGACATCAATGCCTACCCTACGCCCCAGAACACCGCTGCCTGGGCCATTCCCTTTGATATCGTCATCTCGTCGATCCCTCGTTTGCAACCCCGCTATTACTCTATCTCGAGCAGCCCCAAGCTCAACCCTACCTCTGTGCACGTGACGGCTGTTGTTCTCAAATACGAGTCCATTGCCAACAAGCTCATTACTCCTCGTTCGGTATATGGTGTTGGCTCAAATTTCTTGCTTAATATCAAACACGCCGCTAATGGCGAAACCCCTGCCGCTAGCGAGGAACTTGAACACGTGTCGCTGCCGGTGTATGCCATCGAGGGTCCCCGCGGGGCACACAAGGCTGAGGACATTTACAAGATTCCTGTCCACGTTCGCCGTTCTACGTTCAGGCTACCGACAAACCCCAAGAGCCCTGTAATCATGGTTGGACCTGGCACCGTAAGTCTATTTGTCAAAGTACTTTGTAGCTTTCCGCTCACAGATACGGCTCAGGGTGTTGCGCCATTCCGAGGGTTCGTCCAAGAGCGTGTCGCTCTTGCCCGCCGAACACTTGAGAAGAACGGCGATGATGCTCTGGCAGACTGGGGTCAAATCTCACTCTTCTACGGTTGCCGTAAGTCAACGGAAGACTTCCTCTACAAAGACGAGTGGCCACAATACACTGCTGAGCTGAAGGGCAAGTTCACGATGCACTGCGCATTTTCGCGGGAACCGCCGTACAAGGCCGACGGTAGCAAGATCTATGTGCAGGATCTCATTTGGGACGACCGGAAGAATATCGCCGACGCCATCCTGAATGGGAAGGGATATGTGTACATTTGTGGTGATGCCAAAGCGATGAGCAAGGCAGTGGAGGAAATTCTTGCACGGATTTTAGGCGAAGCGAAGGGTGGGAGTGAGGCAGATGGCGCGGCCGAGATCAAGCTGATGAAGGAACGCTCACGGTTAATGTTAGATGTCTGGAGCTAAAGGGTATTATTGGTTCAGGTTGCTTATTTGCCAGCTCATGACACGTCAACACAGTGTGACACGACACTCTGATATTATATTGCAATAGATATTTGTAAACTGCATGAACATTTGTCGTTCCGTTGCACTCTTCTTGCAGCTTATGTACCGGTGTTAGTCTCCCATAAGCAAGATAGTTGTTCCTTCAGGCGCTACTCGGATCTGTCATTTATCGGCGCGGCTCGGAACCAGTGTCTGTCTTTTGTGATTTTGGTCTAGGCATCATCATGTTGCGGACTAGGGCTTGGAGACCAGCGAACAATCTACGCACTTTCTCTCATTCATGTCTGCGCCATAATGCGCAATCAACGAGTTCTCTGTCTCCGGGGCCATCAAATGTTGACTCACATGCCCAACCACAACGGGAAACTCATGCTAACGCGCCTGAGGGCGTCGGATATCCACCCGGAGCTGCGTCTACTGGTCCAAGAGTTCAGCCTGCCGACTCTCCTCGCCGATTCAACTGCAAAATATCCGCATACGATCTAGACACCATCAAACAGCGCATCGAAGATTGGATGGTACTTGCAACTGCTGGATTCAAGCAGCAAACAGACGAACTCCGTCAACGCACAGACAAGTTCACGCAGAAGACGTCCACAACATTTTTTCAATTGGGCTCTCAACTCAACCGCGTAACGGGCTACGAGCAGATCGATGCGCTTAAACAACGGGTAGTCGAACAAGGTGTGCTGCATTCCCTTACTGTGTCTGTGCTACAACTGAGACTTATGTTGACCAAGAGGCTAGAATCAAGGCTACTCGTCAAGCAGCTCGAGAAGCTAAGACAGCGTATGATGATGCTGTCTTACAGCGTTCTCTTTCCCAGCGCCAAGTGAATGAGCTCTTGCAGCGTAAATCTTCGTGGACAGACAGCGACGTCAGCGCCTTCACTTCTCTCGTGCGTTCAGATCACCACCTGGAACAGCACGAGGTCGCGACGAAGGCCAAGGTCTCCGAGAATGAGGATGCGTTGGATAGAGAGTTTGGAGAGCTCATGCGTGCCATTCTGGCTAGGTACCACGAGGAGCAAGTGTGGAGTGACAAGATCCGAAGTGCGAGTACCTATGGGAGTATGATGGTGCTTGGGGTCAATGTGATGGTGTTCATACTGGCGATCGTGGTGGTTGAGCCATGGAAGAGGCGGAGACTAGCGCAAACGTTCGAAAAGAAGGTGGAAGAAATGGCTGCGGAGACCCAGGCTTTGATAGAGTCTGGGAGCGCGAAATTGGACGAGCAGTTGATGAAGCAGGAGCGATTAATCTCAGAGATTGTGGAAAGGGCGGCATACGATGCTCGAGATCTGCCTAGCTCGTTGCCAGTGCCAACCGTGACGGTATCTGTTGCTGGGAAACAAGTGGGCACTGGGCCGGAGCACTCGTCAATATGGTCGCATCCGGTATCACGAATGGTCCAAGAACGGGAGGTACTGCTTGTTGTGGGTAGCGCTATTGCAGGTGGTGCAGTCACTCTTGTGGCCCGAAGTCTTTTCGGAAGTTAGTGTTGGTGAGAGGTTTTGCACACTTATGCGGGCCGACTCCTCCCACCGACCAGCATTTTTGAATACCATGGCGACGCTAGTATGCCTAGTCGTTTAGATCTGGACCCTATACACCATGCCCCATTGCTATGACTTGCAAGCACCATACGTCAATTTGACATGACTGTCCCACGATAGGGGCTAGGCTGCCTTTAGAAATTCACGTGACTTAGACCTTGACAAATCGCTTTCCTGGATAGTGTAGTGGTGCCGCCCGTTGTGCTAGCTGCCATGAAGGTCGTTACCACCTTTCACCCGGCCTCATCTGTCGTAGATTCGCTCAAATTTAGGTTTAAAGATGAGCAACCCTCAGAGTTTCTTGTCGTTGCAAAGCCAAATAGGCTTGATATCTATGCGCTACTTCCAGAAGGACTCCGTCATCAACAGGGTCTTGATATCTGGGGAAGAGTCAGAGTTATCAGAGCTGTGCCAGTCTTGGTGAGCAACAACCTGCAAATAACACATCCGTAGTGTCATATTGAGACCATGGGACTCCTTTTCTAGAGCAGGAGCAGTATCAGCCTGCTCGTGCTTACTGATCACCCGGAACCAGAGCTTATATTCCTATCTTTTACTGTGAATGGCGCAGGATCAACGGGGATTACTGTCACGAAATATCTCTCATTGTTTGAGCACAGTGCTCGGCCAGCAGAATTCTGCCACACTCTTCTAGTCGATCCTTCAGGGGGTGTGGCTGTCGTGAGTGCGTACACAGGCAAGCTCAAGGTCGTGGTGCTTGACCAAGACGGAGGATATGACCGTGACTTTGATGCATCGTATGTTGTGGCATTATTCGCGCTGATTGTGCTCACGCTTTCTCGTCAGGATAACTGAGCTCAACCTTCTGGACATTACTTTTGTATCAACATCTCGGGATATGTATACCTTGGCAATGATGCACATCGACTACCAACAACGCCTCCAGCTTCTTACTCGTGACCTTTCTATTGAGGACCTCCAACTTTCCCCGTTACCCTCGCCACTCCTTCCCTCACTCCCTGTCCCAGGCAAACTGTTTAGTACAGTCATGGACGACGATGGAACCCCTACTATCATATACATCCCCTCCTACAAGGATGACGACGATGATTTTGAAGGCGGTATCCTCATTATTGGTGGGCGAAAGATCATGCTGTATGATTTTGTGGACGTCGAAACACGGGCGAAGAGGGAGAGCAAGAAGAAACGTGCAGATAAGAGGAAAACTACTGGAGATGCAGAAGCAAATAATAAAGAGAAGGGGGTGGAGTGGAAGAAGAGGAAAGCTAGAGCCGTAGTAGAATGGCCATGGGCAGAAGTCACTGCGTGAGTTCCGTTTGTAGAACCGAGACTGAGGGCTCACTCGATGTTAGATGGTGTCGTGTTGACGATAAGGAGCGGAAGTACTTGATTGGGGACCGCTATGGAAGGCTCGCGTTGCTTTCGATAAACCTTTCTGGAGGCACGACGCTGACATTGATGGCACTCGGAGAGGTAGGTCTGCTCGTGTCCCGCTGATCGTTCTTGTGCTGATCGTGTTCAATAAGACGTCTGCATCAACCACATTAACCTACCTTGCTAATCAAGTTTTCTATAACGGCTCGCATTTTGGTAGCTCGCAGTTGCTCCAGATTACCACTACTCCATCTTTTGCGCTCGACGCCCCCACATTGCCTGTTCCATCCACGATATCGACCATCAACCCTAACGCTCTCAACTCCTATATGTCAGGTAGAGACAACGACGTATCGGGTTATATCGTCGTTGGAATGGGGAGTTACGTCACCGAGCTGGAGTCCTTCAACAATCTCGCTCCAATACTTGACGCTGTGTTGATTGACACAGATGGCAGCGGACAGGTATGTCGAATGACTGTCTACTGACTTTGTGGGCTGAAGTGACGCAGAACGAAATTGTAACATGTTCTGGTGGCAGAAGCACGGGGAGCATCAAAGTCATACGGAGTGGCGCTGACTTTTCCGAGAAAGCGATAGTCCAGGGGCTCGGGAATGTCACCCATATCTGGCCATTGAAAGAGATGTACTGTGCACCGTAAGTTTTTCATTCGTCCCGACATCTTTCAGAACCGCTGACGATGTAATTAAGCGATTATGCACACGTTGTGGTCTCAACTCTGCAGGAAACGCACGTTTTTCGTTTTGACAATGCTTCATCAATCTCCAGTATCAACGGTGACAAGAACACCGGTTTTATCACCGATTTACCTACCATCGCAGTCTCAAATATCCTTCGACGCACGCGCAACGCGGAAAACAAGTCCGACTATCTAGACTCTAGGTTTGTTATACAGGTCGTTTCGAAGGGCCTGCTATTGCTTGAGTATGACCCCGGCGTGCGACAGTACTCGAGAGCTACCGAACTATGGACCTTGGAAAAGTTCGCGGATCCTGGTAAGGAGGGACTGTGGAAGGGGCGAGAGATTGTAGCTGCGAATGTCAATGCGAGCCAGGTTGTGCTTGCACTCAACTGGGGGAGGGTTGTGGTGCTGACTCTGAATGTGGATGAAAAGCGATTTATTAAGCTGAGGTGAGTATGAGCATCTAGGCGAAGATTTGACTGATTGTTTGTGCGTCATTTCAGGGAGCGCAACTTTGTGCACAATAATCGTGATGCGGAGATTTCAGCAGTTTCGTGTCTTCCGCAGGATCCAGCCAAGCCCTTCGCGTTAAATATTGTGGTCGGATTCTGGACATCTAAGCATGTCGAGATACTCTCACTGAGACCTACAGATGGAACCATGCCCACAATTGCAACGACCCCTGTATTCTCCTCTGCACCCCGCTCACTGCTGTTGTACAATTTCACGTCTGGTGACTCCAAGCTGTCAAATGTACACCTACTCATTGGGCTCACGGATGGTTCTATCGCGTCATTTGTGTATCGAAATGATCAACTACTTGACCAGAAAGTGGTTTCCATTGGAAGTCTTCCCGTAACAATGCGTTCGTGTCGGATCGGTACGAGACAAACAGTGCTTGCATGTGGAAGCCGGACAGCCATTTTATTCTGGGAAAAAGAGAGGTTGATGTATTCGCCACTTATACTCAAGGTATGTGACACTTTTCTCGACATTGTTCTTGATCAACCAGTTCGTAGGATGTGACAGCTGCAGCGGAATTGAGTACAAGTGCTTACCCATCGTCCATAGTCCTTGCCAACTCCGATGGCCTGGTCTTCGGGAACGTGAACAACTTCGATAAATTGCATATTCGCTCTGTGGGTTAAAAGACTTACCTTTCTATTGGAGTCCAACTGACAGTTAGTTCTCAGATACCTCTCGGCCTCAATAATCCCTTGCGCGTTACGCATATTCCTGCGCTTAGAATTTTTGCCGTCGCATGTCGTTGCGTAACCCCGGCTCGTATCGGCGATTTGGAGGATATCAGGGGCTCCATACAAGTCTTTGACGACATATCGTTTAATAGTGAGCCAAGTCCACACACAAAGAAGTTTCCTGATGCATAAGACATAGAGCTCGGGCATTTCAATCTGGAGCAAGGCGAGGAACCGACGTCAATGCTGTCCTTCACAACGAATTCCGGATCGTATCTGTGTGTAGCAGCGGTGACACTCGAAGATGAAGACACCGAAGCCTCCAAGGGACGCATCTTTGTTCTGGAAATGACGTCGAACGCATTGCAGGTAAACATGTCTGTCGCAACATCGTATGACGTCAAGGGATGTCCCTACGCTTTGACTTCCGTGAATTCTATGATCGCTGCGGCAGTTAATAGCATGGTAATGAATCAGCCTATAAGTTGTATATGTAGCCACTTATTTGCCCCGCAGGTCGTTGTCTTCAAGATGGACACTGGGAGCGGAAATATGATAATGGCGAAAATAGCAACCTGGAACCCCAACTATCTAGTGACAAGTCTCGTGTCTCGCGGCGATATCATTCTGTTAGGTGATGCAATCAGCTCGATCTCGATGTTGCGGCTCGAGGACAACCGACTGCACTTGATTGCCAGAGATTATGGCGCACTATGGCCCACCTGTGTCGAGCTCACAAGCAACTCCACCTTGATTGGTGCAAATGTAAGCCGAGGTCCATCGTTTGACGCTGTACACTCAATCTGTTGTGTTCAGAGTGAATACAACCTTTATACATTCAGTCTCCAGAACTCGGGCACGCGGCAGCTCCTGGAAAGAGACGGAAATTATTTCCTTGGGGACTTGGTCAACAAGTTCCTGCCTGGTACGCGTACCCCTTATCGTGACTTTCCCATGCTTACGCATATTAGGTACACTGTCGTCTCAGGAGGTTTCGCTCGATGCGCCGATGCAGCCCCAACAGTTGTTCTTCACGTCTGCCGGCCTTATCGGTGCGATCATCGATCTTGCCGATGACCTTGCATTGGACCTCACTGGCCTTCAACGTAACCTGTCTAACTATATCCAGAAACAGGAAGGGCCGAATCACACAAGGTGTGTCATGAGCCGTTACTTTCAATAATCACTCAATTCACTTCGCACATAGGTACCGCACGCCAAAGAATGTCCGCGGTCGCAGTGACGCGGATGCGTCGTCTTTCGGGTTCCTCGATGGCGACTTCCTGGAGCGCTTCTTACAGTTTGTGGGAAACCCGCAAGCGCTCAAGCGGATCATGGATGGACAAAGTGAGCCGGAAAAACTCACGATATCGGCGGACAGGATTCAGAAGGTGCTTGAGAGCATGCAAAGCATGCATTGATCGAGCGAGGGGATTAAGTAAAGTTGCATTTGATTACTCTAAACCAACTACCAACTTCATTAAACCATCGAATGCGAATATCCCTTGATAAAGCTAACAATCGACTACTGGCAGCGATGTGATAGTTGTATCAAACGAACGGATGGTAGTTGGAATAAGGAAGGTGAGAAGGTAGCCGCATGGGCGTAGTACTCGTATTCCTACGACCAGAGGGCCGCATACAGCTGTGAGACGACAGAAAGGGCCCCGACGTCCCCAACCACAACAATGTCTTCCTGGTCATTAGAGTTGCGCGGAGCGAAATAAAATCCGGAAACAAGGACAACGTAGCTGTGACACATCAGAACGTCGTACAATATAACCCAAGATTAGATACTTACCTCAAAATGAGGATACTTCCACGGTGGTAATTACTCTTGGCCTCGATATAGGTATAGGTCATCAGAAAGACGGACAAGATGATCGCGATGACATCCCAGCGCGGGAATACGAGCCTGGAGAAATAAAAGGGTAAATGGATTTACTATTGACAGCATCAAGAGCATGTTTTAATACGCACGTAAATGCATATGCGATCTCGCCCATTTTGTCGGGCGCATACCAAGCGGAGAACGCAACCATGGCCGGAACCTGGAGCAGACAGACCTGCAAGGCATAGGCAGAGCCGATCTCAACACTGGGGAAGAAAGACCATAAGCAATTAGGTGTGAAGGGAGACAAACAGACCAAAGTGTACCTTAACGAGATATTTCCGTTCAGGGCAAACGAGATAGCATTCATGAATTCCGTAGTATTGGGCACCAGCGCGAACAAAGTGATTCCCAAGAACTTTTCCTCGATCCCAGAGTCTTTCAGGACGACATCCACCATATCCACAAGGAGCTCTAGTGCCCCGATTAATCAGCGACTACAACAAAATCGGGAATGAAAACATAGACGTACCGGCAATGGCGGCATATAAAGCCGTACATGACAGCAACACTGCCGCACTCGTAACACGGCTCCACTCTGGGGCCTCATGTCCATGAGCCGATCCATGTTCCTCCTCAGCCACGCTTGCGCGGGCCGCCCGAGTATGCGCGTGCTGGTGGCGAAGGGCACTGACAGTTGCGACAGCTACTGCACGCGTAAAGTCATCGGTAGACATACTAGAGGGCAGGGGCAGGGCACCGGTAGACTTAATGGCATGGTCAACGGACTCAAGAAGAGGTGCGTATTGTGTTTGAGATTGGGCGCTTTGGGGAGTGGTGTGCGGGGCGTAGGAAACACGTCGAAGCATCGAAGGGGAAGTGAGAGACACCGTATTCGCCGTTGGAATGGTAAGATGTGGGGCCGGGGTCTGAAACCGGGGATCGTCCTCCAGTCGCATTCGTTCACCGGACCCCTCCGGTCGCGGACGTGGCTCGCGAATAGTCGATGGAATCTGTGACGGAGGGGATTGCGCTGTACTTCCTGTGGTTGCACTGGAGTGTGCACGGTTATGTTGGTAGAGTGGGAGACGAGATGGATTCGTGGTCGGAAGGTCGAGAGGCTGCAGGAGTGGTTGTGGGTTCTGCCATATCTGAGTGGCATGTGTGCGGAGAGAAAACCACAGGCCTATCAGATACGACTACGGCGAGTATAAGGAATTATGAATGTTGTACACATCAAAATAGAGAGGGAAACTCACAAACAGTAAAATCACAGCACAGAAGTACATGAGACTCTTCACTGTAGACTGATAAAATGGATCTTCAACAGGGTCCGGGTGCTGGTAGTAGCACTGGTCGCATTTCCACTCAGACGAACCGCGGGAGCCGTCAGGACATCCGCTACAAATTAGCTGGAACTGTAAGCAGGGTCAATATATGTTTCCTGCCGGAAAGACACATAAAGGGAGGAAAAGACTTACACTCCCATATGTTTGATAGAACAATGTCGGTGTTAGCGTTCCAATAAATGCCATGATTAACATCATGCTCGTTACGCCTGCGCTCTTGGCATTGAACTTCATTTCCTTCTTCCTCAACGCACCGGCGCACATACTCATACCGGGCATCAGCAGTACTCCCGCTAATAAAGATCCCACGATAGAACCTTCGACGAGACGCCCCTTGCCTCGGGTCAGCGCGATAGAATAGAGGACGACTTCGACGACACTTCCAAATGTGGCATTGATAACGGCGCCCATGCCGATAGAGCTTTGAGCGCTGATGCTCGCCACAGCCATGCCAATGAAGTAAGAGAGAGGAATTACACTCGCAAGGCTCATAAGGAAAATGAGTGCCTTTGAGGCAACGAGGGCGAGAATGCGAGGGACATGCTCGCCTGCATCCTCCAGTTCCTCTGCCATAGGCATGAGCACGAATCCATCGAGGATAACGAAGAAGACAAGCGGGAGGAGATTGACGAAAATGATATTAACGCCTCCAACAGTGTATTTGTAGTATTGCCACCCAACAGCACGATAGACGCATAGCAGTACGGTGCTCTTATGGCCAGACGTAGAAGGGACAGCCTGACCAGCCGCGAGGCGGGGTGTCTTGACTGCACTGGGTGGGACGAGTGGCGCAGCACAGAAGCGTATCCGGGTAGGAGATGTGAATATGTATTTGATGAGAGCCCAGTTGAGCTTGGCCATTGGGACAGTGATAATGAGTGCCCAGCAGGCAATACAGGTGAGCAGAAGGAGTGGGGCAACGAGCGTTATGAATAGGATCCAGAAGATGGCCCTGCCCAACCAGTCAGCGGAGATTTTTTCATACGGCGTGTGGTCGGTCGGGCTTGGGGCAGCTCCGTAAGATTTGGAGGGAGCTGGAGGCCGGAGGAAAGTTTGTTCGCTATTAGTATTTGGAGTGATGGTGGGCGTGCGAGAGAGGGACTGGTTGGCATCGACAGTGCCAGCGCTACAAATAGGCCCAACATCCTCAGGTGAGATTGTGCCTTCTTCGTCATTGCCCTCAGCATCCCCTTTGACATACTTGCCAAATGGCCATGCGAGGTACCAGCCCAGACCGAACATGAGCACAGCATAGCGTTTGCCACCAAGTGGAACAAGACACAACAAAGCAGAGACAGCGAAGCAGGCCAGTGCAAGCCACCAGCCAAAGCAGATAACCCAGAAAATGTTTCCCGGGAGGAGGTGGCGCTCTGCCTGAGCAGAAGGGACGGAGTGTAGCGCAGCATCCGCATGACGAGTGACGGAGCGCGATTTCTTGTACAATGCAGGTTTCCAAATGGGCAAACCAAAAGGATGCTGAACGTTGATGAGCGACTGACGATCTTTGACCGTAATTGGATCATCATCATCTCTGCTGTTTGAGTCGTCGCGTTCCGAGCCTGTCTCTCGTTCTTCACTGTCCCCTTCTTCTTCCCCTTCCCCCTCCTGGTCTTGTGAGGATGCAATGCCTTTGCCACGATCTCTGCTTCCCCCAACGCCTCTATTATTTGCATTATCTTCATAGCTAACCTCTTCATCCTCGCTGAGCACGCCATCATTATCCCTGATTGAACGGCGAGGGTGACGAGAGCTGCTGGTACTGGTGCTGCGGGTGCGGTTGTTTGATAAACTACGGCTAATGGATGGCTGGGGGTACAATGCCCGCGGCGTCGGTGATGAGGAAGAAAAGTAGGATGTCCCTACATTATGGTGCGTTGGTGTCTCAGTGGGTGACCAGTGCGAACTATGGCTTCTGCTGCGGTGGAGATGGAGGTGACTGGTTGGAGTGGGCGTCGTGGAGAGTTCTTGGTTGTCATGGTCGTCCATAGTTCACTGGACTTGAGTTTGGGACGCACTTGCACAAGCAAGTATTCTAGTGTTCCTACCGCCTAGTAGTAGTCTCTCGTGACGAGGCGGGTCCAATGCAAGGAAGAACCTCAGTAAAGACAAGTTCGATTACGTTCCTTCTGGATTAGGTAGATCTATATATATCTAACATATACCGTGCCCACTTAGTACAAGACGTCCGGGTCAGAGGACTCCCGCCGTAGCCTCAAAAATATTAGTAGATCGTTTGACGCTGCAACTTGACGCTGCAACTCGAAATGGACCCTACCGTAATTTATAATCGAAGAAACAAATGATAGCTGATAATTTGAAGTACTTCTTTCTACAATTTGAGCAGGGTAATATGTCACAAGATAATTTGGATCTGCACTTAGACACTCAGTACTCAGCTGCAGACTCCATCGAGGTGTTTAATACTGTTTTTTTTTGCTCTCCAACTGCAGCTCACGGTAATCAGTGTTTTTACCTCTGACGGATTGTCTCGGATCGGAGGGACTGCCTGCGGTCATTATCGCGGATCAAGGTCATGGCCCCTCAAAGACCTTGAGGTACTCTTCCGGACTTTCTGAATCACGGTAGTTCTGCGCAAACGAATTACAATTTCATTTCATTGAAAACCCGTCACGTTCCACAAAAAATATTGGGTCGTGGTGATACAGATGCAAATATGCAACCTATGTAACTTTAACTTACCCTAGGATCGTCCCCTGAAGTTACTGTTCACGTGTTGACACAGCTGCTGACAATGATGTGGTACATGATATTTGGTTTTTCATCTCACCAACATTCCGTCAACGTTGTACATCCCTAACCAATATCGACCAGCCCATACTCAAATACACAACCTCCATTTCTGACCTTACATATTTCATTGGTTGCAATTGTTCCCCCAGGGGGCTACTCATGCATTTTCGTGTGTTGACAGTGTGTTCGCATTCCGTCGTCTTTGCCCCTTTCACCAAGCAACACATTTTTTCTTCTTGGCACATACCCAAGTCCCAAATCTAACAGGAGGAATTCACGTACTTGTTGTGGTTCTGTTCGGGGCTCAGCCTGGGCCAAGCAGACTACAGCTTTATCCTCACGGAGCTCACTATGCAATCATGCCTTGAGATACTTACTTTACCTCGTGGTATATCCATATCAACACACTGTACGTTGTCTCTTCCCTCGATAGAAGTTTCCTAGATGCTTCATCGCCTGGCCAAAAGTCTCACAGACTGCCACATCATCTCTTAGCCATTGCGGTAGTTTCCCACGAATCGCAGGCAACGTGAACCGCCGATCAATAAGCATGAGAGAAGCCCAATCGCCACGGTGTCGGATGGCTCGGCCTTGCGCAGGGCTTAGTAAGCGTTTTCAATATACAATTGTCGGACGTGCTCACCTATACTTTGATTGACTGCGTTCATGCACATGTTCTCATACATTTCGGCTGCTGCATCTTTCCCGCCAGCAGGCCTCTTTATACCGGATCGTGCCTCGGTTTGATTCGCGTACCGCATGCGCTTCCTGCAGCTCTGGAGAATTTTTGTTGGCAAAAGGCAACCCAATTACAACAACTAGCACGAGCGAGATCATCTGAAAAATTCAGCCCTTCTGATAGCTTGGCACCGACAACTGCAAACAATACCGCGCCAGTCTTCTTATCTAGTAGCGTCTTCAAAAGAAAATGATCATGATGGCGGAGAAGTTACAGCTCGTTAGACTTACATGTGTTTTGGCAGCTATAGCATACTCCCGCAGGATCATTTCAACTCCTGAATTCTCCTGGGGTTCCAAGAAGACCTAAACACATAGTCAATAAGCCGTCTCCTATTATTTAGAGACACTTACTTTTTTCTTCACGCTGAATTTGTCCAGTAATCCACTCTGGCTCCAAGCTTCTCTTGCAAAATTCAATGATGCATAGGAAGGGAAGAAGACAACTATTCCTCCAGGCACGACGTTGCAGAAATTCATTACGATTTGACCTAACTCGGAGACGACCTGCCGATTGCTCTGCTGCGCGAACTTGAACTCCAGGTCCAAGCCTGAAGGCCCCTTCGTAAGCAACAATGTCTGCACGTTAGATGCCGGGATAATATGACCACAAGAGAAAGTCGTCAGCCTGTTTAGAGGCAAGTACGTGAAAAGCTCGGACACTACAGCGGAAATCTATCTCCGACGTCACTGCATTGCAAGAAACTGTTAATGGAAGCTACTTACCGGTGACATGGTCCCACCAGCAAGTACTACTGAACGCGCCACCTCCACGACATCGCGGAACAACGCCGATGGATTCAACAACTGGTATTTGATCTCAACAGCGTCTCCAACAGCAGAGAAGATAAGTCTCCCGTCTATAACAATGATGAAAAAGAAACAACTTCGGCGCAGCTTAGCTCACCTTCACTTGCGCCCGCTAGTCCCAACATCAGTCCTTCAATCGTATGCAGTGGCGGTGTGGCTACACCCGACGAATGTCTCCCAGGTTTTTCCCCTGCAAACTCAGTGATATGATTGGGCCCTTGTCAGGGTGTACAAACCTTCAGAAACGTCGACAGCATAACGAGATATCTTCCGTGCTATCTGCTAGTAATCAGAAAAAACACTTAATCAAGTTAGTACAACGTACTTTGCTTCGCTTAAGATACGACTCGATCTCGAGGAGATTGATACCCTCGACCTTTCTCCCGAGCCTCTGGATGAAATCTGGCACAGTCATGACTTCAGTATCTTGACTTTTAGATTTAGCGCTCAATTTCTGAGCTACCCAATCCATTGCGACTCTCTGGAATGCATCCAGGAAATTAAGAAGCCTCTTCAGATGTAATGCGTGCATTGCGGACAACCGGTTGCGAAATTTTTGGTAATACACTGATACCTGTTTCAATGAGGTCGATAGGATATTGGATGTGAGGCGGACACTCGAAAGTGACAATAGAGTTGGTATCAAGTCTGAGGGAAATTCAGCCACTATAGAGGGCGGTCTATGTGGGATGCATACTATGCGCTTCATCAATGATGATGACTTGGTTAGTCAAGTCGATTCCCAGGGCTTCTCGGGCGGTCTTTTGCAACAACAGGTTATAAGGCAGAGTAATAAGCTGCAAATTCAGCATGAGATCCAGCAAGGCACATCAGCGGGATTACTTGCTGACCTCTGCCTGGGGTATCGCTCGTCTAGATCCGTAATAAGGGCAAGTCTGCGTATTTTTCCCAGCAGTGGCAAGGTCTTCTATGTCTTTCGACGATGCCTTGAAAAGAACCCATCAGCATCGTTCACTCAAACGCACCACCTTCACTAACCAGAATCTGATCTCGCAGATCAAGCATGCGGGTGTCATCACCCACCGGAGGCAAATATTGACACCGTTTATTTTGCTTTCCTGTGAGAATATCCACGACGGTTAATGAACACTTGAGTATTAACTGGTCTGGTACCTTCCAATAATTCCCGGCATTTCTCGTCTATATCTCCCGGCCTTGACCTTGCGTCCTCGTTGATACACAGCTGTTTCCGAGATCCAAGGGATACGGTGCGCCACTGACGCTGACTAGCTTCGCACTTATCACTATCGACATCCTCGAGGGTCCGTTTCTTTTGGCAAGAATCGCGATCAGCTCGAAACATGTTTCCCACTGTGCTCTCATCTGGAACAGCACTGCCCAAAGCGAGGTGTTTGAACTTGAGTTTGGTCAATTCGGGCAGGACCTGTGAAAGTTGTGAATGTGTGCGAGAAGCATAGTATATTTTCGTGCAGGACGGCTCGTCTCTTTGAGAGGCTGAATCACGTTTGTTATTCTTGTCCATTCTGTTTGTACACGTTAGTTCTGTCTCACATCAGCAAAGTTGACCCTGACTTTGCCATCAGAGCGCGAACAGCGGGGGAGAAGTTATCTTGGCTGTCTTCACAGTCGTCGTCTGGAAGATATGCGTCCCCGTCGACATGGCCTTGGACAAGGTCGACTGCCACGCGCTACTTGGATGGAGTAAGTAGGTTGAGCCCAAATGTGAATATTGAGCATACGCACTTGCTTTTTGGTAACCCGTGCCCGAGCCAGCATACGAAAATGAGCCTCGGTCTTCCGAGCTTTGGCGAGGCGGTCCTCGTATTCTTTATCCTCTGCTTCCAATTCGCGCTTCCGAATATCGAGAGCCTGAGCTGCTACCCATGACGGCGCTGATGTGGCTTTAGGATGTTGCTTGCAAGACCTACAGAAACCTACCACTGACCGGCACTCGAGAGGGACTGCTGCAATAGCTGGCCTTTGCGCGCGCGGTCTTTCTCATCCACAAGCCACGACAAGCTCGAGCACAGCAGACTCAGGGTCTTACCCTGACTCTCTGCGTCAGAAATTTGCCGGTCAGCTGGTACAAACACTCACGGTGCCCGTAGGACTCTCCACGATGGTGACCTGCCTTTTTTCGATTGATGTATAGACGTGACTCATCAAATCTATTTGTATCGAATACGGCGGATCATACGGAAATGCTGGGAAACTGCTTGGAGTGGGAAGGACGAGGTCATCGCTTGTCCATGCCGAACAGTAGTACTCGGAGACGCTCGGACGCGTGACCTCACGTGTTGTCACTTCACTGGCACTTTGAAATTTCACCGGTGCACCACGAAGCAGTGATATGGAGATAGTGGAGTGTGAAACGGAGCTGGGTGATTTATAAGATGATGTGAAGATGTAGTACACTGTGTCTGGAACTAGTGCATATAGTGGAACATTGCGGATAGTAAAAACAAAGGATGGATGTAGCCAAGCGTAGGTGTGGCAGTTACTACTTAGATAGGTAGAGTACAGTGAAAATCATACAACTTGAACTCTTGGGGTATGGTGACGAGCAAGCTCAGTAGAGAGTGTAATGTTATCATCACGTCGGACAATACGCCAGTAACCAAATCTTTGCTGCACCGTATTCCTCTTTGACGCGTTTCAGTAGCGAAGTCACTTCTTCAATGGCCTTGTCTGTAGGTGTACCCTTAGCCGTGTTCTGTATCTTCTCGCAAGTCAATGAAACCTGCTTCACGCCCAGCGCGGCTGATGAACCCTTCAGAAAGTGACCTAGTTCCGATATTTGCTTCAAGTCTTTGTTCTCCCTGTGTTAGAAAAGTCAGATTCTAGAGGCTCTCGGTCATTCCAATAACAAGAAGACATACATGGCTTGATCCATCTTATTAAATGTGGAATCGACCTGAGCAAAATAGTCGGCCACCATCCCTGATGCAAAATCATCCTCATCATCCAACTCGACTATCTGGTTGAAGACTTCCATATCGATTATATCTTCTTGACTGGGCTGGTGGTACGATCAGTGTTCATCATCTACAAGGCAAACAAGATAACAAGATGGGCAGGGGCTAAGCGCGGGGTTCCCGGGGAACGCTCTGCTTCCAAGTGCATGCATACAAGCCACTTCAAGCTGGCGACATACCTTGCTCTCCTTCTTCTCAACATCCTTCAGGTCGTTCTTCTCCTTGGGTGCAGTAATCGGCAAGCCTGTCTTTGGCGTTGGCTCTTCCGAGGCAGGCCGCGATTTGACGTCCAGCTTCTTCTGTGGTGGGGCTTTGTCGGAAGGAGACGGTGGTGGACGCTTGACAATGTCATCAATGATATTCGGCGAACGAGCACGCAGAGCAGGAGACATGAAGAGAATCCTGGTCTTGTTCACTGACAAAAGACAGCGTTCTGAAATAACAATCGGGGGTAGCGGCTCTAGGACGTCAGGCCGTAGGGATTCGGGGCTATGCTTAAAGTAGTTTACTGATTATCTGTTGCCGCCGCAGTGCCGCTGCCAAATATGTAGCATCATTGACAGATTCACGATTTCACTGGCTATCTGAGCTAGATCGTCATCTCATTTTCTACATAATAACCCCCTAGCCGGCGGACCCGCACCCATAACCCAAACTCTCAACGAGATCGGCAAATCCTTGCCTCAGATAATCTGGCGAGCCCTCAATTCGGCGATCTCATTCTGAGAGTACCCTAGTTCCAGCATGACCTAAAACCAATTCACAATCAGAAACCAAAATGCACAATGCACAATGAAATGCAATTCAGAATGAGGGTAGGCGAACCGAAAACCTAAGATATCACTGGCACGTGCACGTACCTCCTTTGTATGCTGTGACAGCCAGGGCGGTGGTCGTCTCACCGGCATCCTCTTTCCATTGTAAGTAACGGGTGGAGCCACCATCCTTACTTTCCCTGCTCGTGGGTGCTATTCAATGAATCAACATAATCAAACCAAAGTCTATCACACGAGGACGGGGGATACGTACATCAACCTCCACCGTAGCCTGCCGAGCGCCAACTTGCGGGTGCGCGAATGACTGTTGGATATTATTGATTGGCCCAAACGGTACCCTGCACGGACATGCGCGTGTGAATATCTTGGTAGATGCATCATACATAAGTAAACATGATGCACGACGCACCCTAATCCCGTGAAGCGTTCGATCCAATAATCCCTTTCGTGTCTTTGGAGCACTTGTGTAATGATGACCACCAATGCCTCCCTGTTTGCTACCCGTGTAGCATTACTAACAAACCTCGCATCATCCGCCAGCTCGGGCTTCTCTAGAATCCTTTCGGCAAGCAGTCGGAACTAACGTCGCATATGTCTCGGAGTCAGGTCGTTTAGAATTGCTTATCAGTGGTGCTGCCCACCTGCTTGTCGTTGCCCGCGCCAATCATGAGGAATCCGTCTTTGCATGGGAAGACTTGGTAAGGAACGATGGACGGGTGGGCAGTTCCGTGCCGAGAGGCTTCCTTTCCGGCGATGAGATAATTTGACGCTATATTCGCAAGACTTGCGAGCTAAGTATATACGAGAGAAACCATATTGGTAATCATTGACCAGGAGATAAACACGTGATAATCACTGCACCTGTGTCTCAAATAAGTTGCAGTCTATCCAAACGCCTTTTCCCGTGTGCTGTACGGAACGCAAACCAGCAAGGATGGCGCCATGTGCGTAAAGACCTGTCATCAAGTCTGTCACCGCAACACCCACTTTAGATGGTGGACGATCAGTTTCTCCTGTGCTACAATCCATAAAAGGCAAGGCATAAGACTCAAGACTCAAGATATCACCTGCAGGCTGGAAGCGCCTGCAATACAGCATACATACATGTGCATCAGCCCAGCTTCTGCTTCAATGATGACATCGTAACCCGCAGCTTCGCGGAACGGGCCTGTCTGTCCATACCCTGATTGCATCAGTTGCATTGAATACTGATAGCAGGGAAAGTGAAGCTCAGACAAACCGGTGATGGAAGCGTACACAAGCCGCGGATTGAGGACCTTACAGTCCTCCCAACCGAGACCCATCCCTGCGAGCTTTCCTGCAATAAGATTTTCTACGAGCACATCGGAACTTCGAACTAGCCTCTGCACGACCTCGAGTCCCGCAGGATCCTTGAAATTCACAGTGATAGAACGCTTGTTTCTATTCACAGCGAGGAAATATGCAGATTCAGGTGGGAGGTGTGACGATTCTTTCGGAGAATTCGAGGAGACGGGAGCAGAAGGAGGTAGCCAGGAGCCTGGTTTTTCTTAGACAAGGAACGGATAGGCTAGCACAGGCCACTCACGAGTGTCGTCGCCGCGGGTAACTTCCTCGACTTTGATGACATCTGCGCCCATGTCTGCGAGAAGCATGGTGCATGATGGGCCTGCTAGCACACGAGTGAGGTCGAGGACTCTGATGCCCGTGAGTGGGGGCGGAATGCCCTGGTCATTAGATTGAGTGGAAATGAGGGAACGTCTGATGAGACGACTATCAAGACGGGTGACAGCGCTGAGCGCTCTATATTTCGACAATATCATTTCAGAACGTGGAAAAAGGAACAGAGCTATTAGCGCTTAGCAACGGTTAAGACAATGATTTTGAAACTTGATAGTCCAAGTTCAACAGACAAAAGACTAGTACTAGTGCTAATGCTAATACTAGTGCTTAGCATAGCATATAATATTCTTACGTTGTGAACAAGGTGGCAGAAGTCCAAGTCCATTAATATAATCGACAATGACGCGGACATTACACCTGGCACCGCTTCTCCGTCCGCAATGTGCTGATACTGACAAGAAAACATATATAACAGAAAACAAAAACATATCAACTCATTTCGTCTAACGTTCATTACGGCTATTCACAACCAACCATGGGCTTCTTCTCGTCGCTCAGGACAGTAGACGAGTCCCAGTCGCACATTCACAACGACAGTTCCGTGTCCATGTCAATGGTCCAGGTCATCCGTTCCCGATTTGTGCGTATTTCTATCCGTTCTCTTGATGAGACCGGTCACTGACCAAAATGGGGGCTGTGAAATCTGCAGTATGGAAAGTATAAAGGCAAGGCGCGCGAGACGCACCAACCTTCAATGATTAGGCAAAGTGACCACAATCCCCACCGTCTCAGCGCTGGGCGCTCCCCTCTCGGTACCGAGCAATTCTTATCACCACCACAAGATACTCCGCGTACACATACAGACGTAATCACGTACGTCTTTCATCGACTGTAAATCACACTGCTTGCTCATGTTCTCCTGCTTACAGGACCACCCTTGCACAACGTCTCGACGAACTTGCTGCTGCGAATTCTCAGGGCTTACTCGAGTGAGTTCGTTTTGGCTCTTCAGACTGAGGACCATGACATGTGTGTTGCGGTAGCGATCATTGCACCCATATGAGTTGACGCAATGTTTCCTTACACTAAAATTGGTTTCCCATGTTCACATCAAACCTCCCACCGTACTGATTCCGCTCACAGTAACGATGAATACCGTCTTCTGCGGCAAAACATCTTCGAACGGCTTGCTTCGGGTAGCTCAGTCCCACAGGAAGCTCCCCTTGTCCCCATTGTCTCGCGCCCACCGAATGGTGAGCCTTACACTGTGCATTTCGAAGGACTGATTTCCAACTTCGTTCTCTACGATTTACAGCCTGCAACCTGGCTTCTGCCAAAAGTCCTTCACCATCTGTCCGCTCCAAATCCTCGATCTCCTCTGCTATGAGCACTCTCTTTAGACGCTCTTCCCGAATCTCAGCTCATACAGGTCTCACCGCAACAACAGACGATACGTCCATCTTCTCCGGCGGTACATCCCGACGGCCAATTCCGCCGCCATACATGCGAAGTGATGTCTCTCTGACATCGGAGAACCTGTCGCATACGGGTGACGTGCAGTATTTAAGTGCGAATATAAGCACCAGCAGTATCAATGTTGGTGGAAACAGGGAGAGAACCAGTCCGTACCGGTCCCTCCGCCGCCTTCAAACAGGACCAGTTACTCCTCCGTCTTCCTTCCGTCTAAATAGCACAACCGGCTCACCCTCCACACCCATTCCCTCAACATCAACAACCCCACGCACATCTCCATCTCTATCAGCATATACGAATACCGCCGATCCCGACAACCTATCCTCATCAGAGCTGAAGCACCAAATTGCGACGCTTGAAGCTGAGGGCAGACGATTACTTGATGCGTTCAATGGGCTTGAGCTCACCGCACTGACTCGACGTCATTCACCGCGAACGCCTTCCGTGCGCCGAGTCCGCGTTGGAACGGGAGGGAGCGATCATGGTAGTAGAGGTGGGGGAAGTGAATATGGTGGTAGAGGTGGGGGCAGTGAACATGGAGGCAGTGGATACCTAAGCACCGGGAGAGGCACACCTTGCGAGGCTGATACTCAATCCATGTACTCTGCGTCAGCAGCCTCCAGTGTTAGCCAACCGCGTTCCCAGCCGCAGTCATACCGGAATTCCTCGTTACGTGCACCGCCATCAACATTATCTGCGTCGGCAAGGAAGCGTAGTATGTCATCTATATCGTCTCGCGCACGCGTCCCTACAAACGGCTCGATGCATGCTTCGCACTCCCCGCCGGGACTCACCCTCAGCAAACTGCGGGAACTAGGCAGTGTCTCCTCTGTTAACCTTGCACGAGACTCTTCTATTCACCTCCCATCGACTGTGCACAACTCGCCGGTGCGTGAAGTACCTGACGATGATGCCTCCATCTCGGCGCTCGAGAGTGAGTTGAGTGACATTCGACGCCGGCGAGGAGAGGTGACTGCACGATATCAAGCACGGCTGGAGTATCTGCGGGCACAACTGCGGGGGGCAGAACTGAGGGAGAAGTTGATGAGGAAATGAGAATAGGGGTCACTGGGTTGGCGTGTTTGTGACGGCTCAGTCATTTGTAATTGGGATATCGTTATATACCTTCGTTCGACACTACTGTTCTTTGTTATATGCGGATCATACTGGCATTTTTTTGGTTGTCATCCTCGCATTCAAAAATCTGAATGTTATCGGAATTCTCCCCAAAGTTTCGGTCTGACTCAGTATCTTATTGGCGATTTTGTAATTACTCGCCCGAGTCGTGCTCGTCGTCCTTCCCAGAAGACCCATCCGTAGGTGGATGAGTTTAGGTTCAGGAGAAGCTTAGCTCTGTTTTATGCTATAGTTAGAGCTCAGTACTCAGTTACTTAATTGGCGCTTTTCGCTTTAGCGCTTAACCCCTCTAAAAGGGGGTCTCGATTAATTCTACTGCAAAGATCTCGCATTGACTGCTTTCAACGCTTAAGACGATGTTCTCATTGCTCCGGACGACACTCACACCACATTTGCCAGCAAGCGTCCGTTTCCGTTCACAACTCGCACCTCGTCAAGTCCAACATGTCAAACGACATAAAGGTCGCGTTCCGATACCCATAGGCGGGTCAACCAAAGGCACCACACTTGCTTACGGTGAATGGGGAATTCGCATCAAGGGCATGGGCGTCCGCTTCAGCGCAAAACAGCTTACTACGGCTGAGGAAGTTATAAAACGCAAAATAAAGGTCGTCAAAGGCGCAAAAGTTTATCTTAGAGTTTTTCCTGATATTCCAGTTTGCATCAAGGTCTGCTATACATGTGTTTGTTCTCTGCATAATTTTCTGACGTGTCTTCAAGGGAAACGAAACTCGTATGGGTAAAGGAAAAGGAACGTTCGAGTTTTGGGCTACCCGGTGTGTTCTCCTTTGAGCTTGTGTTTCACGAGGCTCATTTGCGCAGCGTCCCCACCGGTCGCGTCATATTTGAGATTGGAGGGACCCCGATTAGAGAAGAGTTGGCACGCGAAGGCAGGAATTCCTACCCATCTCTATTCTATCCAAACTCATCCCTTCACAGCTTTACGCCAAGCAGCAGACAAGCTCCCAACGATAATGGAATTTATCACGCGTTCGACGCCCCCTAGACTTGGAAATTTAGTCCTACAACCAGAACCCCCCACCGCCCAACTTTCATCCCCTACACAGACAGTCGAGACCTAGTAGCGCTGTTTCGTACACTTTGCAATACATTCATATTTGGATTACAAGGTTTTGTACAGAATCATCAAATTCCTGGCTTTGTGGGGCCTACATCACTCACGTTTTTAAAGTAGAAGTGCTAGCATCAGAGGTAAGTTTTATGTATGTACATTGGACGTCCGCTATGTAGTAAGTTTGACGGACTTTGTTTGTAAAGAACAACAGCAAGGATAATTATAAATGAAAGAAAAACACAAGCACAGATCACTGCGATATGCTCATTAAACTTGCAACAAACGTCAAAATCTGCAGTGACAATCAGCACGACAACGAAGACCGGTCATGGAATAAAAAGCGACGCACGAGCCGTGGACGAACGTCCACTATGTCCTCAGGCACCAAGAAAATCAGCGCGTTCATCTTTCTCGCAATAGAGATAGCCAGTTTCGCTTAAAAGGAAGGGAAACAAAATTCAGCATCCGAGAAACCCCTGCTCTCACAAAACTACCTACCATTCTGCCGCCGATCCTCATAATCTCCACTCTCGCTGACATTAATCACAAGAGCGGGATCCACGATCCCTGGTCGCATCGCGTCCAGAAGATCGAGGAAGAATAGCCCAGTGGTAATAGCTGGATCTTTGAACGATCGGATAGGTCGAACGCCGGCTTTGCCTTTTTGTGCAGTTGCGTTTGCCCATCTAAGCATGTCTGTGTCGCTGATGGGTTTACCAGTCTTGGAGAGCGCCATCAGGGTCTTTGTGATGTTCAACCTGCAACAATCGAATTGAGACGCGTAGGTAGTGTGAAAGACTCGATGTACCTCATTAGTTGCCAGACAAGACCAAGAACGAGCGTTTTTGAACCATCGACGATATCAGCCCCCTGGATACCAACGAGGTGCATTCCATTCTGCTTCCCAAGTTCCACTGCGTAGTTTGTGTTCTCCACTTGCTTGAAACGGGAGAGCGTGCTTTGGTTGGGAGTGACGCCAATATCTTCCTGCTCTTCTTCATCTAGCATCGTTGGGGGTGGAGCTTGTGCACCACCTTTGGGCTTGGAAACACGGCGCCATACTACAGAGCCAGGCGAAATCTTATCAAATGCTTGGAGGATGATGAGTCCATCGCGCAAGTTCTCGAATAAGTTGAACACTGCTGGCTCGACGCCGAGCGAGTTGAGCCATAGCGTGAATGCGCGCGCTTCACGCTCTCCCTCTGCATCAAAGTCCTCGACAGCGCCATAATCTTTGGCTTCTTGTTCATCGAGGGGCTCGAGGCCGGGCCAGGTGTTAAAGAGGTTTGCGACAAAGGCAAGGTTGAGACGGGGGTTACCGGAGACGAGGGATGAAGGTGTCAGGTACTTGCGACAGCCGATGGCTTCGGCGTTTTGGAGGACTTGTTCTGCGCGTTGTCTCACGTCTTTAGTTTGGAGAGGTGCCAAGGAGCAATGATCTGGTTTGAGCTGATTCAAGAGGACGGTGTAGTTCTCGCCGTCTGAGACATCACGGCTGAAGTTGTTAACCCTAGTAGATCATGAGTGAGAAGGGATCAATAAGTGCAGATGATGAGCGTACCTCCGTTTCCATCCTGCGGCTTTCAAGTGGTAGTTGAACCAACGAAGTAGAATTTGATCTGGCGTCAACCGTAGAAGATCGTCGATAGTTTCGCCATCCTCGCACAGCCGATACAATTCAGGGTGAATCTTAATATCGACCTGTGCGAGCAAACCACGTCGGATGATCTGCCAAATAAGCCCAAGGATCAAATGCTCCCTTCCCTCTGCGATATCGGAAGAGCCAATATTGACAACGGAGCATCCGATACCCTTGGCAGATGCGATCACGATGTTGTTGTTCTCCGTCATCTGGAAAGCATTCAATGGTTTACGTGCGTTTGGCTTGTTCAGAACACGCGTATCGATGGTGTCGGGGACGGAATCATTGATCAGTTTACAGAGGATGAGACCATCCTTGCATTCGTCGAAGAGTTGCATAGTTGAGGTAGGGATTGGAAAAAGGTTCCCGATGTCGGGGTCGTTTTCAATCACCTGCAACGAGTGAATAAGAGAAAAGATGACAGTTATGAGAGGAACTCACCGTGTTGATGTGATTTGTGAATTCAGACCGCTCATCTTCGTTGATCGTATGACTGACATTAGCGTTCGAGCCTTGGACAGTAACCTTTCCTGCTCGTGTTGGAAGAACAGAAGCCTTGGTTTGTGTGCGTAGCTTGACGTTGAGCTGGCGAAGGACAGCTGTATCATGAGTGGTGTGGAAGATGACATCATGGACGGTGTACGGACCTCTACCCAGTCTTCGAGCTCGACTTTGCCACTGGCATCGACAGAGACATGTTTAAGCGTCTCTCGAGCATTGTCATACGATTCTCCGGTATTCTGAAGTGCTTGAAGAACAGCGCTCTTGTCTATACGACCTGGCGTGTTGGTACTGATCGCACTGCGGACGAGATTTATTACTCAAGTAATCTCGAAAGGAGATCTCACGTACTTGAAGCGATTTACGAGATCAAACATTTCATCTTTGGAGACTTCTGGATATTTCTTTTGAAGTCGGAAGGCCTCCATTGGAGATGATAAAGAGGAGGATAGTGGCGGTAATTGGACAGAGTAAGTTGTGGAGCGCGGTGCTGGGGGTCGCCACTTGGCTGCGGGTGATTGACTGCGTGTTACCATCACCATCTTCGACTTCAACTGTGGGTTGTTTCAGACACGCTTCACTCTTTCTTTTTTACTTATAAGCCTTCAGTTACACGCAGCCCACGCAGCACGCAGTTCCGGCTGATCGATGCCTAATTACACGGAACTAGTATGATTTAGAACTTCGATGTAACATTTGAGTCACTATTTTGACTGCGCATGACACAGCTTCATGCAATGCCCTTGACCTCGTGTCAATGGGTAATGGGCATGAGTGCTCCCACTGAGTGAACAATTTAGAGTCGATATACGTAGATCTAGATAGACATCTAAGTACAAATTGAGGTAAATCTAAGAAATTCTAGACGGCAAAACTGAAATTTTGTGAGAATCTTTGCAAAGGTCAAAAAATGTAAGCATGTTAGATTTCGATCGCGTAGTCTCACTTGTTGGTTCCTTCTGGTGTCCGTTACTCTGGCAGTCAAGAGCACAGAAGTTGCTAGAGAACAAAGGTGTTATTTCAAGTTACGAGTGGCTAAGACAACACACCGAGCTGTAATATTCGCGCTCACCCGCACGGGCTTTGTATTTGGCTGCCTCTTCTTAGCAGGCTCGGGTTGCTTGTTCTTCGGGGTATTATCGCTTGAGGTGTCAATAATCTTTCGTTTGACTAAGGATGCTGCGGTTAACATCAGGTGTGTCGGGGTGAATAATGTATTGCGACTGTGCGATGATCAGTGTGTTTTGATTCACTCGACTTCGCGAAGCAGCATTAATAGGTCCAGTAGACCAGATTGTAGTGAATGACGGTCCACGGAACAAGTCCAGCTCACTATTAGGAGGTCAGCTGCAGTAATATAAAATATCGTACACATTGACGATCTGAAGTCTTCGAGCTTAGCTGGGCTTGGGTTCTGTTGAGCTCAATACCGCCGTTAATTTGTTCCTCCAACCAGGCGGACTGGTGACGGAATGAGAATCAACCACAGCTAGACAATTATTTTTTTAGACAAGCGGGTTTATTGAGTAGCAACTGACACCGTCTAAGAGCATGAGTGGTTGACCGAAGTTGTGATAACCGATAGTATATGCAAAGTTTGTCAAACTACAGTCTACGGCAAGTCTACGGCACTAGTTTCCGAAATGATTTTGTTCCCACGGGACTTTTCGTTTCACCATGCTGCTACCTTTGCGCACTGGAGTCAACGCGGTGGTCGCTGGGGTGAATCGACTCGACAAGTCGTTTTCACCCTCGGATACGGTGACGAAACTCCGTGCACACAAATTCACCCTGAAAGACTCTATTTACATTTTACACATACTCTCTGCTCTCTTCTGGCTCACTCTCATGCAAGTCCCTCCATTCCCCTACAAACTAGCCATACCCATCCTATACGCAGTCGCCCTATTCATCCCATTTACTTCCCAATTCTTTATACCCGCGACACCCATCTTCTCATGGGTTCTCATGTTCTACTCAAACCAATTCCTACCCGCCGACCATCGCCCCGCAGTACACGTCGTCCTCCTCCCAACTCTCGAATCCGTCCTCTACGGCGCAAACATAAGTGACATCCTCACCCACTTTACACATCCCATCCTCGACATCATTGCCTGGCTCCCATATGGCGTTATCCACTACACATTCCCCCTCGTCCTCGCTGCCCTCCTCTGGCTCTTCCGCCCGCCCACCCTCCCCGTATTCGCCAAAGCCTTTGGCTATCAAAACTGCATAGGCGTATTCGCCCAAATTGTCCTCCCCTGCGCAGCACCCTGGTACGAAATTATCTACGGCCTGACACCCGCAGCATATGGCACGCCCGGATCTGCAGGCGGCCTAGGCCGCATCGACGACCTCTTTGGTGGAGATGGCTACAAACGCACTTTTGCGAGCTCACACCCTCGTATTCGGCGCTTTCCCTAGCTTGCACGCTGCATGGGCCACCCTCGAAGCACTCTTCATCACCGCCTTGTGGCCCCAGTACGCGAAATGGGCTTGGGCATATGCGGCGGTCCTCTATTGGAGTACCATGTACCTGAGCCATCATTATCTGATTGATGTCGTAGGGGGTGCGTGTCTTGCCACTGCATGTTTCTACTTTTTCGTGCCCGAGGAGTTGCGCAATGGGAATGTCAATGCTTCTGGAGACAAGTATGAGAGATATGATCTCGAATCGAGGAGGGGTGGAGTGGCCGCGGACGAGTTTGCGAGTGACTGGACGGTCAGTGATGAGGAAGAGACGCCTATTGCCTACCGATCGCCGAATCCTGGAATGGGGAGGGGGAGAGGGCATAGGCATACAGCTAGTATCGCAAGTCTCATCAGGGCTGATGAAAGAGCTGGAGAAGAGGGTTGGAGTCCCATCGCCGGTGTTGGGTTCGTGTTCCCGCCTGAAACCAGGAGGTAGTGTGTTAGACGGTTGGTTTGCTTGCGTATACCTGAGTTCTGGTTGCTAGATTAATATTCTTCTCACATCGGGGATTGCAATATTTAAGACAGCTTTGAATGTCGTGCGAAATGCGAAGATAATACTAAACAAGGACTCCCCCTCGGTCGGCTCTACGACAATATGATATTGTGTTTACAGTAGCCACTCAGGAAATATCATATCAGCGTCGTCTCTGCAAATAGTTAGTGTCTCTTCGCGTTCTCACTTTCGACAACACCGTGCACAATCGACTGTAAGCGAAGGGATCAGTCCGGAGGTCGAGCACAGTTTGCGTTAGCGTCAAACATTAACATCCATTTGATGTAGTTGCATATGCGGGTCGCAGAGGAAACTGTTTTCGGTTCACTGTCCATGGCGAACGGTTTGTATGGAATGCGGGGGATGCAGTGGCTTTCAAATGTATTGAGAAGTTGGAGATTGGCTGAGGAAGTGACGGTGCAGCACGACGACGCACGCACGCGCGTTTCTGATCAATCCCATTTCTACCGAGAGGTTACATACTCCAGGATGGGTTAACATCACAAGATAGTCGAGTGTGTATTCTGGTGCGTTCAATCGAGTCTGCTCAGCTTCTTTCAGGCTGTCTGAAATAAAATAAGATTCTACATGGCTTCGTCAGTGAAATGTGTGATCGATATCACTTGCGATACTTACGAAAATCGCCTGGCAAGTTGTCTAGAATTTTGTCACTGAAAATCCATCAACATAGACGCAGGTCCCCCATGCTCCGAATTGTAGTGTTGAGAGTCAAGATCCGAATGCTATTCCATGGCGTTGATGACTTTACTGACGCTGCGAGAGTGGCTGTCTCTCCTGCTCCGCTGGCAATGGGGCCTGCTTGCCGAAAATCTCCCAATCCTATGAAGGTCATTCATCCGCATGGCATTGTTGGGCGATTGCAGATTGTACGGCAAAAAGTTTGTCGACGCTCTCCCATCCGGCTCTGTTCATGGCAGGGAGTTCATCCCAAATGATTGCAATGGCATTTCGAATGAGGTCTGCGCGAAGAGAGTGAGGGTGAATGGAGCTATGTAAATTGTTATCGTCGGTTAGTGGGATGCAAACATATGATGCGCTGTGCGTCCTCCCCCCCAGTCAAGCTGCTTGAGTGTGGTGGCAGGAACGTTTTCGGCACTATCGTTAGTACTGGTAACATCAGGAAAACCCCCCGCTACAAATTTAGGCTAAGTATGTCAAACTTTCTCTAATTTATGATATTTTCGATAAAATAGACAACTTAGCGCTTTAGAGAGACTTTTTTACTGCCCCACGAGGAATTCTTCATGCACGCTAAATTAGTGATAATTATGTGCAATTTCAGGCAAACTTACAACCAAGAATGCTTGACTATCAGTTAGAACATTCATGGCAGGAATTGGAGTTGTTTACAAAAACAAATTAGAGTTTGATTAAATGAGGGTATACAAACATAGGTTGTGCGTATTTATAGCAACCGATGAACGAGAGAGGAGTGTCGGAAATTTCTAAAGGGGGCTTGGAAGGCTGCTATATTTGGACTGAATTGTGATGCCTTCCAACTTCATTGCATCCGAGTTTCAAGTCGGACCGAGTCTATTTCGAGCGTCTGGCAAAGGCACCGACTTCTTTTGGTGCCTCGCAAGATGCCGTGCTGTGTTTCAACAGGCTGACAAAGGTCCAAGGGGCTTG